>NC_044361.1:36293705-36514876 GCF_007364275.1 Archocentrus centrarchus | reverse complement strand
AACAAATATAAATAAATCAAATGCATCCAAATTAAAAATATATCAATTCAAACATAGTTTTTTTGAAGCAGCCAGTTCTCTAACTAACCTCAACAAAGCACCAGCTATTAAAATGCAAGAAACAATAGCATGCCCTGTGACAGACTGGTGACCTGTCCAGGATGTACCCTATGACAGCTGGGATAGGTTCCATTCCCCCACCCCAGGGACCCTGAATCAGAAGAAGATGGATGGATGGAGTACTACTTTAACTGAGATGGGGGGGGCTTTATCTGCCAGACTTCATTTTTTGGCTGAGCAGGAAGAAAGTTGGGAGGAGGTAGATGGACTGTGTGGGTATTAACACTGTGTGAGGCCTCAGCAGCAGACTGTGCCAGAGTGTGTCTGGCAGCTTCATCACAGGCTTGGGAAGTGAACAATCTGCAGTGTGACTGTTGTGATTTATACAGAACAGCTGTTGTGTGTGTGAGTGTGTGTGTGTGTGTGTGTGTGGTGGGGGGAATCATAGTACATAAGTAGCAGCCAGTGACTTGAGCAAACAGACAAAGACCTATTTATTTTGTTGTGTTCTCTGTTGCAGATGGATGTGCTTTCTGATGAGCCCTAAATACTGCAGCCCATCTCTAAAAGGAAGGAAGAGTTGGAGCAAGAGACTTCAGAGGGGAAGGGAAAGAAAAGGGAGAGAGCAAGACGCAGAATCCCAGGCCGGCACCAGCCTTTATTAGTGGTGTCCCAGTAATATAAACCACCTCTCAGAGGACAGCCATAGAATTTCTTGTTCCTTCCAAATCTCGGCCAGAAATGAGGCCATCGTTACCTCTGGTGAGGAGAAACCCTGCTGCAGCCTGGAGAGAGCAGAGAGAAAAACAGAGACTGAGCCAGGCTGGCTTCACACCAGACCTGCAGCCCCGCAGCATGGGCAGGAAGCTTTCAGTTCCCTTTTCCCTTTTCTTTAGCATTGTACCTCAGTAGCTTCATCTTCCTCTCCAGGACAAATATTCGTTTCCTTGTCTGTGTTGAGTGTTAATTTGCACTGCGATCCATTATTTGTGGGCACACAAAGGCATTTTTTAAAATTCAGTCTCAGCTTTTAAAGACATTGTAAAGCAGTGGAATAAAAACCGTGATGGCTTCAAGTGGTAATTGAAGTTTTGGTCTCAGAGAACAGTGGTAAGGGCAGCGTCAGTGACAGCAGTGAGTCACTGACTTCTGAATAATTGCTTTGAGAGAAGTCCTCCAGTGCCAACACCAAAACATGATCAAAATGACCCTCTGTTGTGTGTCCCTTATGTAAAGTTGATACTATCGCTCATTTCCAGAAAACAGAAACTTAAAAAGAACTGCTCATTTTGTTTGTGTGCTAACTCGAGGATACAGGCGGCAGAATACATCGCTGTTGGGTGTGGCCAGAGGTTAAGCAGGCTCACCGCTGCTGTTCTCTCTGTTTTCATGCTTTTTCTGTATTTATGCTCATATTGTGTGTTTCTATGACACATGCTCCTATTCAGTGTGACCATGAGTTTCAAATAACGAGGAAAGGTCAGCCAATAGCTTAGGCTTCAGACCAAGCCAAAAGATTTCATAGTTTCCAGATCTGAAAAGGAAAGCCAATGCAGAAGTGACTTATATCTGCATTCTTTCCGGGCAGGGGGTGGCTCCTCTGGTTGTATAACGTCTATGGAAAAACAGCCTTTCAGCTCACTTGATCTATGCCATCAGTAAAGACTTTCCTCATGAGTTTATAATCTTAATCACTAGTTTTACTGAATACAGTGTGATGTTACTGCATCAGCACGTCACCTCGTGTTAGTGATGTCTGGTTTCCAAAAGCTGAGATGCTGATGACAAAAACACTCAGCCTGAGATTTCACATTGTTTGACTTTGCACAACAATTGGTGCCACAGTAGCTTTTTCCATCTTATACAGATTCTATGAAAGACTTTTAAAACATGTGACCCGATCTGGCAAAACGAGTCGCAGGCTGCAGGTGATCATTCTTAGACAAGTGACATGAATCAGTGCTGCATTGTGGGTCATTTCTGGGTTCATGGGATGTTTTTTAGCAACAAGGGAGAGATCGCTTACATGTTTTGAGCGCTATTATTGGCTACCAGTGATGTCATTGTTAAAAATTACTTTGCATATCTAATAGGTTTAGGAGTGTGTTTATGGGAATTTTTGACCAATGTCCAGAAACACATTTGTGGGGTTTGCAATTTCCTCTGATCCAGAGTCAGATGGTTGGCTCAGTAGAAATCAAATAAGTGTAATTGTAGCATGTACAGATAACCGCTGCTTGTTCACCTCGTCAGTCTGAGTCACCCATTCTTTAAATCATGATTGTTCCATCTACTTGTGTACTCCTATTTTAACCCCAAATTTGAGCTTTAACTTAAGCTTAACCTGATGTTTCTGTAACTGAACCAACTAAAAGAAGCACTTAAAAAATCTGTGACTTATGATGGCCAGAAATGGTCATTCATAAAGATTAATTGTTGGAAATATGGCAAGATCTTCAGGGAAAATCATGAAGTTACAAACTTCACAAGTAAATATAAAAATCTTTAGTTTTTTTTGTTCTTACTATTCGCACCTGAGTACACTGCAACCCATGTCGGATTAGTGTTGTTGTTTTTCTCCTGTGTTATGAATGGCTGAGTGTTCTGTTTGTTTGGCACACAGGTCAAAGGATCTGTACGCTCAGGGACAGGAAATCATTCATCCATCTCCTGCAGAAACCTGAGAGCTACAGGGTCCACTGGCACAATTCCTCAGCCTAAATCTCTGCACTCACTCAACCAACCATTACCCATATATCAAGATTAGACAATTTATAAAGAGAAGGAAGTCTGAATCAAAACGCTGCCAGCACTATTTCCTCTCATTATCCTATTGTAAATGAGCCTGCTTATTGGATATTTTTCTGCCCTCAGGGTCATGAGATATTTCCAGGACTTTCCACGCAGTTAAAACTCTTCTGTGCTAAACTGTGGCTCTGGTATTCTTCCTGATTCATGAATACCACCTCAAGAATGCCCAGTGGTTAATTGGAAACACAGTGCTGGGTGAGCAGTTAGAAAATGTTCCAGTGTTTCTGGTCAGGCTCTACGGTTTTAAGGTGTTTTCCTCCAGTATGCCCACTAACGTAACTAACTCATTTTACTGGAAAAATTCTGCTAACTAGTTGACTTTTCCTCTAAAAGCACCAAGCCAAAATATTCCCTAGACAAGGATTTCATTTATTAAGTTTACAATTAATATGAACATGTGACTGTAGCTGTGCCTGTTTTGTGGAAAATTACATGTAGTCCAATCTGCACTTATATCTGGAATATTCTGTTTTTATGATGGGATCTCAAAACACTAATTAGCTCTAAAAAAAAAAAAACTCTGTAGCTTTTGCCAAGTAACTCAGCCAGGACAAAGAGTAACGTCAACATATTAACTAACTCTCCACATGGGTGTCATGCACATGTAATGACGGTCTGAGCAAGTTCAACTGAACTGAATTGAGTTCAATTCAGTTTTATTTATATAGCATCAAATCACAACAGTCGCATCAAGGGTGCTTTCTATTGTAAGGCAAAGATCCTGCAGAATTAGAAAGAAAACCCCAACAATGACCCCTATGAGCAGCACTTGGCAACAGTGGAAAGGGAAAGCTCCCTTTCAACAGAAAGAAACCTCCAGCAGGACCAGGGCTCAGGGAGGGGGGGTCATCTGCTGCGACCGGTTGGGGTTGAGGGGAGAGAGACAGGACAAAAGGCATGCTGTGGAAGAGAGCCAGAGATTAATGATAACTAATGATTAAATGCAGAGTGCAGTATAAACCAGAGTGGAAAGAGGTGACTGAAGAAGAAACACTCAGTGCATTATGGGAACCCCCCAGCAGCCTAGGCCTATTGCAGCATAACTAAGGGAGGGTTCAGGGTCACCTGATCCAGCCCTAACTATGAGCTTAATCAAAAAAGGAACATTTTAAGCCTAATCTTAAAAATAGAGAGGGTGTCTGTCTCCTGAATCCAAGCTGGAAGCTGTTCCACAGCAGAGGGGCCTGAAAGCTGAAGGCTCTGCCTCCCATTCTACTCTTAAGTATCCGAGGAACCACAAGTAAGCCAGCAGTCTGAGAGAGAAGTGCTCTGTTGGGGTGATATGGTACTATGAGGTCTTTGAGATAAGATGGGGTCTGATTATTCAAGACCTTGTATGTGAGGAGAAGGATTTAAATTCTATTCTAGATTTAACAGGGAGCCAATGAAGAGAAGCCAATATGGGAGAAATCTGCTCTCTCTTCTAGTCCCTGTCAGTACTCTAGCTGCAGCATTTTGGATCAGCTAAAGGCTTTTCAGGGAGCTTTAGGACAGCCTGATAATAATGAATTACAATAGTCCAGCCTAGAAGTAATAAATGCATGAATTAGCTTTTCAGCTGTGTGTATTCCTGTTTCTTTTGTTTTTGTTTTTTTTTTAGCTTTTGTCACACTTAAATATTTCAGATCATCAAAAAAAATTGAATATTAGACAAAGATAACCTGAGCAAATACCAAATGCCATTTTTAAATGCTGATTAGGGCAGAGGTTAGGGTAACTCTGACCCTGATGATCATTTTGTTTATTTAGGAAATAAACAATTTCTTTTATGTAAAATATGCAAAAAGATAAGAAATCGGGAAGGGAGCAAATACTTTTTCACAGCACTGTGCAAACCATTTATTTGCAATTCCTTGATATTGTGCTGCTCACAAACGTTACTTATCTTTGTTTCTGCAGCAGAGAAACCATCAGTAAGCCATCACACTGCAGCTTTGCTGTGCATGTTGTACCAAACAGTCAGAATGAAGAGTTTCCCTTTTTCAGCTTGTATATACTTGAGTGCAGCTTTAGCACATGTTACAATCAGTAAAAAAAAAGGTCACTCATATCATATACCAGAATAACTCATATATACTCTAATTTGTTTCTGAACAATGTGTGTTGTAATTTTTTTTTCTCCTAGTGTCTTTCTTCTGTTTAAAAGCATTAAATGGTTACTGGATATAGAACAGTCAAGACTCCCTGCTCTGCCCTTATAACAAACACATGCTGGAGCTGAGAGTTTAATGGTCTGGACTGCATTTGAACCTTCCACAACTGCTGCTGTATCGCAATTTCTCATAGTCCATTTTAATTAACCGAGAAGTAGGGCCATGGCTCTGTGCAGTGCCATGGCAAAGCCACTTGAACTGTAACCACACTGGCTGGATTTGGGTTCTCAAGCTTCCTGGATTCAATTATGCTCTCCAAAAACTCTCAGGGCAGTCACACATCTCACAGAGCAACACTCTGAGATTTTCCAACACAGGCTAGTGATTACAGAAAACCTGTGAGTTGGCTGTCACTCCAAAATTATTGGTAACCTTTGTACCATGTAAAAACACAGTATTTGTACATTTATTTAAAGTAAAGCTACACCATTTAGGTTCTACTTAAAAATAAAGCACTCTCTTTTCTTTTTGGAGTTCCTGCAACAGTTTAAAGGGAAAAACTGGCACAAAATGCCAGCACAATTCCAAAGAATGTCATGCTTACACTAACTGTTTTAAAGATGTGCTTTTGAGTTTGAAAGTGAAGGAAAAATTTGGCCACTCAGTTGTGCTCAAAGGTTTACATAACCTGGCAGAAATTGTGATTTTTTTTTAGGCCATTTTTCAGAGAATATGAATGATATTCAGCCATTTATTATCACAGTGACAGCAGAAACTACCCAAATTACCCTGATCAAAAGTTTGCATATGCATAACACACACACACACACACACACACACACACGCGCGCGCAAAAAGTCAGTCTGTTTCTGCATGTCTTATCCAGTTTTGCACTGAAGATGTTGGATTCAAAGGCTCTGTGGGAGAAGATTGTTGAACTTTAACAGGAAAAGGATATAAAAAGACATCCATGGAATTCTGAACCAATCAGCAGTGTTCAAACTCTAAGAAGTGGAAAATGAGGGATTCTGCAGGAGCCAAGCCACGGTCAGGTAGACCAACAAAAATTTCAGCCCCAGCTGCCAGGAAAATTATTCAGGATGCAAAGAAAACCCACACATAACTTCAGTGACATACAGGACAGTGAAAAAAGTGCTGTGGCTGTTTCAAGATGCACTTGGAGGTACTTGAAGTAAAACGGGCTGCGTGGTCGAGTCACCAGAAGAAAGACGTTACTGCACCAATGCCACAAAGCAGCCGGCTTACGATATACCAACCAGCACAGAGACAAGCCTCAAAACTGCTGGAACAAAGTTATTTGGAGAGGAGTCAACAAGGTCTATGATGAAAAGCACACCATCCATGCTGTGAAACACGGAGGTGGATCACTGATGGTTTGGGGATGTGTGAGGTGCACAGGGAACTTAGTCATAATTGATGGCAAGATGAATGCAGCATGTTATCAAAAACTACTGGAGGAAAATTTGCACTCATCAACCTGGAAGCTGCACATGGGACAAACTTGGATGTTCCAACATGGCAATGATCCAAAAACACAAGGCCAAGTAAACCTGTCATTGCTACAGCAGAAAAATGAAGGTTCTGGAGCAGCCATGACCTCAGTATCATTGAGCCACTTTGGGGAGATCTCACAGTTCATGCAAGACAATCCAAGAATTTAGAGGAGCTGGAGGCATTTAGCCAAGAAGCATGGGCAGCTTCACCATCTTAGCAAATAAAGTTCCTCAGTCACAACTACAACAGCACAAAAGACTTCCAGCTGTCACTGATGCTGAAGGAGGCGATACACGGCGTTGAGAACTAGGGTATGTGAGCCTTTAACTGGGTTAATTGGGTAGTTTCTGTTGTTCTGATTTTAAAAAGGCGAGCACAAGCGTGTGATAATAAATAAACCAACCACCAACCATGAGTGAAGGAGAAGTTTTTGTTATCATTCAGATTCTCTGAAAAATGTCCAAAAAAAAAAATCAAATTCTGCCAGGGTATGTAACCTTGAGCACAACTGTATCTGCATACACTAGTTTTTATGTATGAGGCAGTGAATAGCTTTCCATTTAACATGTAGTGGTTCTTTAGAGTTACTGACAAATTAAATATTATGCATTTGGTACAAGGTGCAGCTGTTCTTTGACAGAGTACCCCATCAGTTCTTTACCAGTACAGTTACTCATTCTAGCCAAACTATAAACTGTGCCTGTATCATCTCCCAGTTTCACAATAAACTTTATGGTTCTTTAAAAATCTCAGCGTTGGAAGCTACAAGCAAAGCATTTTCTGCATATGTATTTGTTCCAAAATAGGTGGACACACACACACACACACACACACACACACAGGTTATCGTGTAAGAGTTACTGGTGTGACTGGATTTTGTGTCCATATGAGTTTTTGATTAAGACTAACAGGTCACGTTTCTGTGTAGGAGTTCTATGTGTTGGGATGGGTGGGGTGGTGGTTTTGAGGGATGAAAGGAAGGTTTAAACAAACGTATCCGTTCTTCCTGTTTCCTCTTTGGCACAGCGAGTTGCATGGTGGGGGTGGGAGTTGAGCGAGCAGCTGCAGGGGAGATGTGGGAGATGAGAGGTATCCCCCCGGGGCGGTCCAGGTCCCTGAAGACGCTCAGAAGCTCAGCAGTGTCTTGTTACCAGATGGAGATGAGTGAGGTGGGGTCAGAGGTGAGCAAAGTTTCCTCTTCAGTGTGGAGTACACAGAGAGAAGATAATGAGATCTGATGGATCCATTTCAGTTTGTTATTGTCCCGTTGAAAGCTTTCCGGGGTTCGCTGTAGCAGGAATTCAAAGCAGAATGTCTTTTTAAGGAGGCATAGCAACAAAGGTCGAATATTAAGTCAGCCTTGAGAATTTCTTTTTTTTTTACTATTTCATAGAAATGATTTTGCTGAAGTAAAGGCTCATGAATGATCAGCATTAAGGTTTGTGCTGCTTCAGTGTCATAGCTGGGGAGTAATGTGGGCATTCCAACACCTTCAGTTAATGAGAAATTAAATCTGTTCATTTTCTTGTGCTGCAGCCTAGCGTTGTTTCCGTGATGGCATGGAGACGCTTGCTCAGTAATAAGAAAATAATGATATCCCATGGCCTGCTTACACTCTCATACATGCTTCTTTCCTTTATCCCTGTGATGCAGTCATGTTGAAAATGGAAATAAAGTTTTGGCCACAGTACTCAGCATTTAGCTAGCACTGGCAGAAGAGGAGCAAGTAACCTGATATGGGGTTGTAATTTTTGAAAAATGGGAGAAAAAAGGGGATAAAGTTAAAAAAAAAAGTGTTTATTTTGCTGTAATGTGGTTTACTGATAGGATTTGACATCAAATGATCAATCAGTGAACCACACGATTCTGTGTCAGTGCTCATCATTCAGGATTGCTTGATTTTCACCTTTGCACCAGGCCTCACCGCGGTCAACCTGAAATAAAGCAATGGATGGAGGGCTGCCCTCACTAGTTTCAGAGGTTGGAACTCTCAGCCACTCTCCAAGTTTGTCTGTCATTGTCTGCACACATCTGCGCTCCCCTCCACCAATGAATGATTTACTGTTGGGCAGGTGCCTTAGCTCTACGAGTACATGAAGACTAAATGAGGACCACCAACAACAAAAGTAAGAGGACTGCAAGTCTCTCTGGTTGGATGGTAAGTGAAAGGGTGCAGACCTGCATGCAGGTAAAGTCCATAACATCTAAACCCAGTGAGTGGCAGGCTGGTTTACAACCCACCAAGAAATGAGAAGCTGGCTTTAATATCAAAACTTCTAACTTTTTCAATTTATCAGGCAACAAACATCCTTTTCTTGAAGTCATTATTAAAGTATAACCAATTGAAATTAAAATTGCTTTTAAGGAAGTTAGATTTCACAGGCTAGTGGGAACCCTGTTTAATGTCCTGTTATATTTCATTTTAGAGTTTTTATATTTTCTGTACATGTTCCTGAATAATGCTTTCATGAACGGTTCTGCGAAACAAACTAAGGTGCACTAAATTGGTGTTATTAAAGGTTGCAAAGGGTGGAGTACCCACTTTGGGTCAAGGACAAGTTGCTGCCCCAAGTGGAGGTCCTGTTTACAAGTGAGGGGAGAAGGGAGTGGGAGACTGACAGACTGCTGTAGCGTCTGCAGTGATTTAGACACAGCAGCAGTCTGTCGTGGTAAAGAGGGAGCTGATTATGAAAGGGACACTGTCGATTTACTGGTCAATCTACGTCCCCACCCTCACAAGCTTTGGGTAGTGCCCTAAAGAACGAGATCACAGATACAAGCGGCATCAAAAGAAGCCATTTGAGATTGTCTGGACATCTGAGTAGGATGCCCTCTGTGCGCTTCCTGGATGAAGTGTTCCGGGTATGGGTGGAGGACCTAGGATAGACCAAGGACTCTGGAAAGATTATATCTCTCGGCTGGCCTGGGAACTCCTCTGTGTTCCCCTGGATAAGCTGAAGGAGGTGGCTGGTGAGAGAAAGGTCTGGGTCTTTCTGGGTCAGTGCAGGCTAAAGTAATTCTTTTCCCCATGCTGCACACTACACCTGATCTCAGGGTTCCCTCCACCTGCCAAATCTCACTTTAACCCCTGGCCATAGCTCACTGGGATGCAGTCAGACAAGTATTGTTCTCCTGGCAACCCCAGACTCATCCATCAGAGTGCCAGATGGAGAAGCGTGATTTATCACTCCAGAGAACACATCTCCAATCCTCTGGAGTCCAGTGGTGATGTGATTTACACCACTGCATCCAACGCTTTGCATTGTGCTTGGTGATGTAAGGCTTGGATGCAGCTGCTCGGCCATGGAAACCCATTCAATGAAACTCTCTACACACTGTTTTTGAGCTAATCTGAGGGCTACATAAAGTTTGGAGGTCTGTAGAGAGTGACTCTGCAGAAAGTTGATATTGTTCCCAATCACTTCCACTTTGTTTGAATACCACTAACAGCTGACTGTGGAATATTTAGTAGCAAGGAAATTTCATGACTGGAATTGTTGCAACGATGGCATCCTATCACAGTACCACACTGGATTTCACAAATGTTTGTAGAAGCAGCCTGCATGCCTAGGTGCTTGGTTTATACACCTGTGGCCGTGGAAGTGACTGGAACACCTGAATTCAATGATTTGGACGGGTGAGTGAATACTTTTGGCAATGTAGTGCAGCTCTCACTTAAACTTAATGATTCATAACTTTAGGCCCCAACACCATTTAAACAGGTGACCAAAACCACTTTAGACGTGTGTTTATCCTACAAAGCTGGACATTTTAATGTGAAAGTCTGGGGACTCGATTTTGAGTCAGTGGGCTACTACAGACATTGCAGTTTTTGCCACTGTTCCACTGGGTCACATGTTTTGCGTTTCTGTTTTTTTGCAGGTTTGTCCATGTACCTCCAAAGGCATCACTTCTGCAACACGGATAACACTGAGAGAAGGCTAAACTGAAGTGATAATTTACAGACTGATTTGCACATTTATCTGGCGACGCCAGAAAAGAAAGTGTTTTGCAAAGACATTAAAGCAGAGCAAAAACATCTAAATAATGCAACTGTTCAAAACAATGCAATTCAGAAAACATGAATTTTAAACAGAGCATTTACAAAGGAAACAAAATTAGTCTGCCTGGGTTCTTCTGACAGGTCCTTCCACAGTCAAAAAGTCCCAACTCCAGACATTTAAATTACTGACAGACATTTGCAGGATGTCTCAGGGGTGAACGATATAATCAGATCTCCCTTTTTATCTACACAATAATGTCAACATTACCAGACTCCATATTAGTACAATAATTCATAGAGCACTTTGCTCTCAGAGAGCAGGCTTGCGTTTCCTGGAGTAGAGCGGGAGAACTGGAGGTAGAGCCTTCAGTTATTAGGCCCCTCATGTGGATCCATTCTGTCTTTCAGTTTCTCATTTGTGCACCCCACCTCCTTCCCATCTCCACCCCACCAAATCACTCAGAACTTATCCAAACCACCATTTTCACCACCACCAGCATCTAGAACAGTGTTTCTCAAATAGTGGGGCGCAGGGTCATGCCAGGTGGGACACGAATTACCGCAAAGAAGAGTCATGCGGAACAAATGTTGAACATCGGATTAATTCTCACAGCGAACGAGGAAACGTTAGCAGGTACGTTAGCATATTGACTACCCCCCCCCCCCCCCCCCCCCCCCCCCCCCCACACACACACACACACACACACACACAGACACACACACATACACACACACACACACACACTGAACTGAGCTTTGTATTGGGCGTGAAAAGATTTCGTCCAGTGAGGTGGGGCATGACGGAGAAAGTTTGAGAACCACCAGTCTAGTCTCTGGGGGGGTCCTGTCCTAAATCATATCACAGGATTCTGTTCTGCCATGATTGGTCATCACAGTCTAATTGTCAAATAGGTTGATTAATTTCTGTATCACAATAAACTGTGTTAAATTCTTCCAAATGATCTCTCCTTATTGAATTGAATTCTACAGCAGTCTGACCATTGCCACAGAGAACGGCTTATACAAAGGTTTGTTTCAGTTGTTTCATTGTTTCAGTTTTTCCCTACATTTACTCTCCCATTCAGCAGGAGCATTTGCTGGAACTCCTTTCTGTCCATTCAGATGACCCAAAAACGTTTGAATATTAGTAATACGTTCAGCCAGAGTGCCGACCTGAGTTGGGTGTATTTGCTTAATCCTGTTAATCTATTTGATAGCGCAGTGGGGAGGGGCCCCCAAGGTTCTACGGAGACCCTGATTGGCTGTGATGTCATCTGTTTCTGCTGCTTAACTGGGCTTTGCCTTTAAGTGCTTTCCAGTATGTTTGGAGATCAAAAGCCAAACTCGCCAGAGCAGCTTTAATCACCTCCTCTGCTAGGGGCAGGTGTGTGTGTCTGTGTCAGTGTGTGTGTGTGGCATTGGTTGTGTGGTACGGATATGCAAAGAGTTGCTGGCATTTCCAAAGATAGCCAGGCTGACATTTCTATTGACTTTGATGTTGATAATCCCTCACAAGTTCCCCAAAGCTAACTGATATTTTGTGTGTGTGTATGTATGTGTGCATGCGTGCGTGCGTGCGTGTGTGTGCGTTTGCATGTGTGTGCACAACCACAAAGCAAGTGTGTATTTACTGGCAGGTTGTTCGGTCAAAATCAAGTTTATCAGTGTTTACCTATGAAAATGTTCCAGATTGGAAGGTAAACAGTTTTTTTCCCGTGAGATTTGAATCCAGAATAACATCAAGGCTGATTTTTCATTTACCGGCTTTGATCCTTATAATTTCCCCATGGACACATCACAGTTAAAGGGCATGACATCACTGTTTAAAGGGCACTTTAATGCTTCGTTCTTTTCTGTTCAGACGTGGGAAGTCAAAAGTGGAAATCACCTCATCGTGATTTGTGTATTTAACATGAGAAAATGCAAATGGAGTATTTGTTTACTTCTGTGAGTGTGTGGCCAGATGTTTTCTTGGCATCACACTAGGAGCAGCCATTTAACAACTCCAACCTCTTAAGGAGGAAATTTGGCTTAACACATCATGTTATTTTAGTGTAGTTTTTCTTCCACAGCATGCACAGGTTCATAAATCCTTTAGCCCAGTGTTTCTCAAACTGTAGGGTGTGCCCCACTCGTGGAGCAAGGGTCATGACAGGTGGGTTGCGAACAACCTGGTTGAAAAGTCACGCGGGACAAATGTTGAACATCAGCTTAATTCTGACGACAGAACAAGGAAGTAAAGTTAGCATATGTTAACAGGTACATTAACAGGTTTGTTAGTACAGCGACTAGCAAAATTCTTGCAAGTAATGCCAGTCCTGCCTTAAATAGGCTCCACGTGTTGGGTGGAGCCTATTTAAGCTAAGTACAGGGACGCAGGGGCAATACAGTCTCACTGTACATGGCACGACTGGGCACAGAGCTCGAGATAATTGTTCTCCATCGAATCATCCTATCCCAAAGGACAAACAAACAATCCGACAGAGGGCATGATTGTGTGTGTATATATCCACACACACACACGCACGCACACACGCAAACAGCACCAAGTCGCAACTAACAGTCACCTCGGGGTGTTTTATATTGTAAGGTTAAAAACCCTGCGATCATTACAGAGAAAACCCAACAGTCAAACCAACCCCCAAAGCATTTGGCAACAATGGGAAAAACTCCCTTTTAACGGGAAGAATCCTCTCCAGCAGAACCATGCTCAGGGAGGGGCAGTCATCTGCTGTGACCAGTTTTAGGCTCTTTACCATACAATATATAGCAGTTTGAGGTGACTGTGTTTGTGATTTGGTGCTATATAAATAAAACTGAATTGAATTGATTGAATGGATGCCTTACAACCAGTACAATGGAGCAGCCCCGGTTTGTCAGGGATTATATTGTACCACATTTTCAGCAATCCAGTCCAGCTAAAACATGAATCCCTGTAAGGTGAACGGGCACCTGTATTCTCCCCGGACTCATGTTTACTTTTTCTTCTGTTTTCTCTCTGTTTGTCAGTGATAGGCAAGGCTCAGGATGCCTTTCTATCTGGCTTTCCTTAATCTAAATTCAATTCTGCAACATTACTCACATAAAGATGGTTGTAAACTGAATAATTCAACCCAAGCTTTCCCAGTGTTGGTCTGTTCATATGTACACAAAAGAGGTGGTGTTGGGAGCATATGGCCAGTCAAAATTATTGGCTGGTCTACTGGAAGCAGAGCAGAACATTTGAAATTAAAGAGTAACACTGAAGATTACAATGATGCTTGTCAGTTTAGAAGAGTTATAAGATAAGTTATAAGATAAGATAAGTTATAGGTATAGAATATAGGTTACCATGGTGATGTACCCTGGTAAGTAGCGAACCCCTGCTATGATACTGAAAACCCAGGGTTAAACCTGGCATTAACCTTGCTAAACCCCAAATCCTGCTTTGTAGTCACAGTTCCTTTGCAATCAGTATCTGTTCATCAACTCATCATGTTGCAGTGTGTCTGTGCTGTGCTCTTCAGTCACTCTCTGTCAGATCGTTCTGTCAGGTAGTCCTAGGCTGAGTGATTTACACAGTTTAGCTTGCTCCACATGTTCTTTGCTTTGATGTAATTCTTCTCAGCACAGCAACACACCTTCCTGTTGCTCTTCCTGTGACTCCAGTCCACTGTCAGCCTGCCTCAGCCATCAGTCTTCTGTCCTCTCATCTGCCTGCTTGCTCAGTACCATTGGCCAATCACATCCTCACCCAAACATGTGAGTTTTGGCCTTTTTGATTTATTACCTTTATTATCTTGCTTTTTGGGGTCCAACATTCTTAAACATAGCAAATTTACCATGGGAAATGTACAGTGAATAAATTTACACATCAGTTTCCACAAAGGGAGATCATTAAGGCGGAGATAATGGGCACATTATCAGATGATCAGTACAGTGATATGCAAGACTCCAACAGGCTGAAATCCAGAAGAAGGCTTTCTTCCACTGAGAGGAAGAGTAGACCAAACAGTGTGAGGTGGCCAAAAGATTTAAGATTCACAGGTAAGACTGTAAGACGTTTTGGATTCGGTCTACATGTTGATATGATAGCTAAAGAGTTTCATCTAGCTCATGTCTACCTTGTAAACTGGTTACATCCTCATTCCACATTGAACTGTGTTTGTCTTTGTCAGAGGCTAAAGGAAATGTGTTATTAGCCCCACAGGAGGGTGAGGCACCAAAAGACTGTCACAGACAGTGTATCTAATCAACTGACAGCAACAGTAATGACAGCCTGGTGTGAAAATACGGTCTTCTTTTTCACTCTACCTCCATTATGTCTGGATCAGTGAGGACACACCCGTGTTATGCTGGATTCAGAATACAGCATACGTCTGTCTGATAAGATGCTTCCTGTATCAGGTTAAGTGACTGTAGTGTTGTCAGTTCTTGCTAGGACTTGACTGAGGAACATGTTGGTCACTGACCAATCATACTGTCATAACCAGCATGATGTCATTAGGAAATTTCCTAATGACATCAAGCTGCCAAGTGCTGACTTCATGGTGCAGGAATGTAAACATACACTTGCATCCAAAGCTGTGTGTCTGACATGTCTGTAACCTTAGCTTTCACTTCAGTAAGTTATGCACAAAGGAGCACTCTTCTGGAAATTGTCAAGGGAAGGGAAGGAATATATTGGGTTTTGAGAAGCATAGAAGAGGCAGCATTGGTTGTCATCTTCTGTTGCCAGGGCCAGAAAGTATAATTAGTGAATATTATGAGTTTGTCAACCCTGAGACGACAAAATGAAAGAGAGCTAATATTAACTCTGCTTGACATCAAGTTTTCTATCTAACCCCTCCCCCCGTGCCAAACCTGAAGCAAAATGAAAATGGAGATTTGGAATGAAGTGGAAGGGTTGATTTTGAACCTTGAAGGCATCCACACAAGACACAGTGTGCACATTGAGTTGCTTTGTCAATGGCAGTTGGTTTTTAGTGGACTTCAGTTGCCTGGAAAACCCTCCAATGTATTTATCACCCTGTCACCTGTAAATCAATCTTACTGTAACAAACAGGGCCACACAAACACGACAACAAGGGAAACGCTTAACTAAACCAATTACAAAACTTTTTATTTGTAAAAATAAATGTAACAAAGGCACGACTGTTACTTCCTTTGTTACCCTAGAAATTCATAACAACACATAACATGATATTAACCACCTAATTTTTAGTTTGTAAGGTTTATGTAGCTGTTATCCACTTGTCCTGTTAGTGTGACCTGCACTCAGTTATTAGATGATTTTCCTTCAGTGTACATATATAAACTTAGGTCATATACCACTTGGGCTTCCTGGTACTATGGTTGAATTGAATATAATTGAATTGAACTGAAATCAAGTTAAATTAAATACAATTCAGTTTCATTTGTGTAGCACCAATGAAAATACAACAATCACAACAACAGTCACCACAAGGTGCTTTATATTTTGAGGTAAAGACCCCCTGCGCTCCAACTCATCCTACTAACATCCATCCATCCATCCATCCATCCATTCGCTTCTGCGAATCCTGTTCAGGGTCACAGGGGGGCTGGAGTCTATCCCAGCTGTCATACGGCGAGAGGGAGGGTACCCTGAACAGGTCGCCAGCCTGTTGCAGGGCCAACACAGAGAGACAGACAACCTTTCACACTCACGTTCACGCTGTCATTCACATCTATGGGCAATTTAGAGTAGCCAATTAACCTAACCCCAGTAAGTGCATGTCTTTGGAATGTGGGAGGAAACCGGAGTGCCCGGAGGAAACCCACACAGACACGGGGAGAACATGCAAACTCCACACAGAGAGAGGGAGAGGCCTGGGCCAAGGTGGAATCGACCCCAGACCTTCCAGATGTTATTCTAGCTGTGAGGCAGCAGTGCTAACCACTGCGCCACCATGGCATCATCATGAAATATATGGATGACACTGGGCTCATCTTAGAAGGGGATGAGACAGCATACGAGGCTGAGGCAGCAAAACTGTCACATTGGTGTTCAGTGAACAATCTGACACTGGATGTTCTAAAAACCAAGGACCTTGTTATGGACTTCAGGAAGCACCAGCAAGACCAAACCCCATTGAAATAAATGGTGAACATGTGAACATGATCAGCACAATCACAGGAGACCCCTCCAGGAGACCAAGTTATCCTGCCCTAACTTGTTTGACCTGCTAGACTCTAGACGGCATTTCCGGTCAATTAAATCACTCACCACCAGGTTCTTTCCTTGGACCATCCGAGAGAAGATTAGTGTAGTAGTAAATACAGCTGATTATGAAAGACAAATCTGAGCAATAGAAGTACTGGAATTAAAAACAACAAAAAATTCTCGGATTTTCAGAACTCACCTTTAAGAACTTATGAGACTTTGTGAGGCGTAAGGAGTAGGGCAGAAAAAAAATCTTGTTTTCCGAGCTAATGTAACTATTTCCATGAAGGGGTGAGAATTTCCCACAAATATTCTCTAGTGCACAATAATTCCTCACCACCACAGCAAATCATTCATCTAAATGGTGCTTTAGCAGTCTGAGTAAAAAGCTTTCATAGCATTTGCACTGCTGTTCAAAGATATGCTGACAATTGAGATCTGCTAACCAGTGTGGATTCAATTCTTGGTATCTGTTCAGTTCAGTACTGGACAAAACTAATGGACCCTGGATGGAAGAAGAAACAATAATCTAATATAATCTTTAACTAGCACACAAATGCTTAACTAAACTACTTAAGAAGAGTCAATACTTTATGTCTGCTGATTGTTCAATAACCAACATGAACATTTGTATCAAGCCAACACTAAGTAAATAAAACAAACTGTAATTTCAGGAGACATGTATGAATGCTTTTCTATTATCATAAGTGGTAGCACAAACATTAAAATAAGCAGTATTGCAAAAAAAAAAAGCAGAGTACAGTTACACAGCGTGACCAGCTCTGCACTGCATCCATATATTAGTGAGGCCTGACAGCAGTCGTGCTAGTCTAAGCTTGTCTGCTGTTGTCTGTGTTCCGCTCTGCAGCCTGAATGAACAGGTGTTGGAGTCAGCCACTGCCAGCACAAGGCTCTTATCAGAGGAGGGTGAAGGCCCGGTGCCTGATCAGAAATGAGTGGTTTCTTAGACAGGTCATCTCCTGCTGTAGGAAGCCCTGTCATCTGATAAGCTGTGTCCCAGCCTCTCACCTCTCTTTTATCCCACCCCCCCACCACCTCCCACTACCCTGTTCCCTCCACAGTCCGTAATACCTTCAGACACGTCCTCCCCACCCGCCACCCTTCTACTTTTCTCTGCTTAGTTCAAAGGAGCTATTCTTTCTGTAGTGCATAGCACTATTCTCAAGTGATTTGCAGGAGGCAGTCGAGCTCATGACAAACCCAATCTACTGTGACATATTAACATGTATGTTGGAGCCACATGATCAAACACACAGTTACATTCACTTCTACTTTGAACATGGCACTGCTGTCACCTCGTGCCCATTTTCTTTTTTGTGTTTTTGCTTCTCGTTTGATTTGATTTGTGCTGGAAACCAAAAAGTGTTTTCTGTGCCTCAAATGAATATGTTCTTAAAAGAATGGACATTTCTGAGCTGCAGACATGCAGACATGTCATCTCACAGGAGGAGACACATGGTGACTTTTGCAAAAGGTCAGAAAAGCCAGAGTAATTACCCTGTTAATGGCACACAACAAGACAAAAGGAGCGGACTTAAATGCACCATAGCATGATTGCTGCTGAAAGTCTCCTGTCTGCCTCTTGCTGGACTCTGCCTGTTTCTGCAGGTTTTTCAGGTTGAGATGATTCTGTTGGTTTTTTAATATACTGCAGTGCATATTTCAAATAATGCAGTTTTTCATAAGATTAGCATAAAATATACTCAAACGATAAAAATAACGCTCCCTGCCCTAATGGAATGATTAAATACTGTGTTGCACCACACACTCATTTCTTAATCACACGTCTTGATCATTGTGATTACTAAAAGAAAACTCGAGATGGCAGAGGTGCTAAATTACAGGTCAGATGCAAACAGGAATGAAATGAATGATGGGAATGAAAGCATGCCTGAGGTTGGAACTTTAACTGTTTAAAAGGATTGATGTTGCTAGTTTAATGGAAGGATCTTAGGTTCCATAGGTTATAGGAAACCACAGTCAGACTGTTGATCAGATCTGTTATTTCTTTTTTTCTGCAATAAAATTAAGATCAGTGAGACATTAACCAACATTCTGTCTTTCAGACATAGGCTGATTATAATTTCATGTTCCTTGTAGATTCATTTCGGCATAGCCTCAAAACTGACTGTAAGCAAAAGATGCATTATGGGCATTGCCCGTTCTTGACTCTCCATGTGGGCAGCCTGAGGTCCATCGAAGTATCTTTCCAGGTCCAAATCATCACATGCATCTGGACATTATCTTTTTTTTCTGGTTTTTTTGCTTTTGTTTTGGGGGTTATTTGGTGGTACAGTTCTGTTCACAGAAAGAAAGTCCTGGGTTCAAATCCTGGCTCTGGGCGTTCCTCACACAGTTCCTCATCCCCTTATTGTGGCGGCGGTATTTGAAGGCTGGAAGGGCAGCAGGTCATCGCCAGATTGTGGTCACTCTTGTGGGGTAACTTGGCGTTCTCATTTGTTTTATCTGTTGGTATTGACTCTATTCTCCATCTGCCTAGAACACTGGTCCTCAGTTCCTTGTCCATGTCGTGTTCACCAGCGTTCCAGCCTCCATTGCCAAACCACCCATTGAAGGACCTACCTGCCACCTGAAAATCTAAGTGAGGAGACACCTGTGTGCCCACTCTCCTTCCCACTACTCACCGGCCCAGGCTGTCTTCCCTGGTCTCCACCCCCTCCGTGTCCAGACACACTGCTAATCTAGTAAGACTCACCATCTCACATTTTCCACTCCAACCACCTCCTCAATTTGGATTCCACTAACCCAGGGGTCGGCAACCCGCGGCTCATCCAGGCTTAATCTGCGGCTCTGTGCGGCTCACGGAAGTAAATTATAAGTATCCAATTGAAGTGCATTTTATTTTTGTCAGTTCGGTTTTTGTTGTAGTTTTAAGTTGGAACATTATTGTGGTCTTGAAATATTAAAATAAAATCATTTTATTTATCTATTTATTTATTTTCGTTTCTCAATATATGCGTCACTCGCGGCGGCTATCAGCTTCCGCTAGTATTTGCGGCTCTAACTGTTTTGTTTTCCGTGGAAACCGGGTTCAAATGGCTCTTTCCGGATTACAGGTTGCCGACCCCTGCACTAACCTCTCTCTCCTCCCTCTGACTGCAGACCCCTCATCAGTGCTGGCTGCACCACATTTCCCTGTTTACGGTTTGTTCAATAAAGACCCATTCACTGTTCACTGTGCCAGATCTGAATTAAGTGTCTGCTTCCATTATGTCAATGCTAGGTTAACTGGTGATTCTATATTGAGTATAGGTGTGAATGTGAGTGTGAACTGCTGTCTGTCTTGTTGTGTTAGCCCTCCATCAGACTTTCGACCTGTCCATGGTGTACCCCACCTATGACAGCTGGGAGGCTCCAGCACACCGTGAGCCTGAATAGGATAAGCCTACTGCTTTGTGACATTGCAGGATGCTCAGCCTTGTGTTGAAAGCATATGTAAATGTTACTACTTTCATATTTGGAGTAACAGAAAGGACTGCAGGTCTTGCAGAGCTGTTACAGTGTGGCACAGAGCACAGTCATAAACAAGAATAAAAGTTACAAGAATAAGTATATGAAAATTTCTAAAAGAATCCTCGTGCATACCACATAAGACCTAATGTGTCCACTAGTTGTTACAGCTCTTCTTTTATCAAATAAGAAGAAACTGTTGTCGACAAAACTGAGCAGTTGCTTCTCTGTTGTTGGAGTAGAACCACCTCAAACTGTGCTTAAGGACAGTAATAAACATTAGAGCATTTCAAATGTTATGCATTTATTTTAAAATGTATGTTTTTTTCAGAGTTCTCACAGTTAGGAAGTACGAACTGTACTCTCTTTTCTTCCTCTTTGACTGGAGCAGTGATCCATTTACAGGCCTCCATTTCATTACGGAGTGCAGACTGCAGCTGCCCAGACTCATGTTACAGACCTGCATTTAGACCTCCTCTCCTCACTGGGAATGCACAGGGAGAGAGGGGAACAATGGGGATTGTGGGTGGAAGTGAGATGAGACACCAGAGCTCCACTCTGACATTTTACACTAGAACAGTCAGGCTGTGGTCATGTGACTGTCTGAATTCTGGAATTGAAGCACTTTCACATCATGCAGTGTTAGAGGAGTCAGATTTGTAAGTTTAACAGTATTGGATGTGCTGTCACAGTGCCCACTGAGGACATTCACCCAACAAGCCAGATCATCCAGTGTTCCTTGGTGTGTCCTTCTTGGACCTGTAGAAACACAAGTTTGGGAGCCAAGAAGAACGTTACTGAATTCATTCTAGATCAAGGATGCTTTAAAAGCAAAGAGTCTATGAAGATGCGCTGCACTAAGTTAACTTATTTAAATAAGTAAATAAGTTAACTTATTTACTTCCTGCTCCTGCAGTTTTCAGTTGTTAATGACGCTGTTGGAGGGTCACACTGTGTTCAATTTTTATTTTAGCATGTGACATGACCTTTGCATAGACTGTATCTAAAAGATGGCTGTAGCCACTATGACATCACCTGTTACTTTTGGACTTCACATTTTGAAGCCTCAAAGTCAGCATTGTGGTCACTGTCTTGTTTTTGTTTGCTTCTTTTTTTCACTTTAGTTTCTTGGTTGTGTGTACATATACATATGTACATAAATACACACATAAGGGCCACAAACCATTATTCTCTCTTTAGCCCTCCTGACTGATTTTTCTCTGGTTTTTCTCTTTGTTTTTCTCGTTGTCACTACAAGAATAGCACATCCTCGTGTACTGTCACCAGAAGATTTATTGTGTCTCCCAGTACAGTCTCAAGAGTGTAGAGAAGGTACCAGGAGATGAGCTGTTACTTGGGAAGAGGTGGAAGGGCATCAATCCAGGAACAAGAGGAGCTCTGCTAAGATGACCTCCAGCAGGCCACTCATGCATTTTTCAATTCATTTCAATTTTATTGATATAGCGCCAAATCACAAAAAACAGTCACATCAAGGAGCTTTATACTGTAAAGTAAAGACTCAACAATGATTACAGAGAAAACCCAACAGCCAAAATGAGCAAGCACTTGGTGACAGTGGGAGAGAAAATCTTTTAACAGGAAGAAACCTCTGGCAGAATCAGGATCAGGGAAGTGCAGCTATCAGCTGCCACCGGTTGGAGCTGAGTGGAGGGAGACATGCTGTGGTAGAGAGCCAGAGATTAATAATAACTAATGATTAAATGCAGAGTGTGGTATAAACAGAGTGAAAGAGGTGAATGAAAAAGAAACAGTGCATCATGGGAACCCTGCGCAACCTGTGCTCACAGACCAGCACCATGCATCTCGACTGGCATTCACCAGAGAACACCAGAGCTGGTGGGTCTACAGCCGCCACCCCGTTCTCTTCAGAGATGAGAGCAGATGTGAACGCGTGACAGACATGAAAAAGTCCAGAGATGCTGTGGCATATCCATGACCTGTCTATATAATAAAATGCTAATATCTTCTTACCCAATAGATAAGACTTCATTTGAAAGGTATGAGAAATAGGCCAGCAGCAGTCTGGCTGGTATCGGGGGTTTAAACTGATCTGAATGCAGGTGTGAGGTGGTCACCATCAGCTGATGCAAATGTAGTCAGTAAGGACAAAATACAGTAATGTTTTGAGGTTTGTTAGGAACTGGAAATGGCTGAAAAAAATGATGTCACCATATATAATATGGAGGTTATGGTGTGACTGTATTTTCAAAATAGAGGCATGCCATGAGAATTGTGTATGGTGTGTATTTTACCATCTGGAACACCTTCTGTTATGCTCCTGGGACTCCTGGAATTTCTAAAGCTGCACCAAGAATACAACAAAGACCCCCTGACCCCCTTCTTCTCTCAACACCCTCGTGGGGCCTGGCTGTCCTCTTTGAGAAGCACTTATCAAAAGGAATGTCGGTATAAGCGCGCAAACAGGTGGGCAGTAACCATCCGTCGCCTGTCGAGGTTAAATCCTTCCAGTTGGGTTTAGAGAAGGCGGCCGGTCTGCCTGTCTGCTCGCAGCTGTTGCAACACTACCGCCACTTGCAGCAATGAAACAGCCCTGCCCTCATCTTCCCACACCTCTCAACAGCCTGTACCACTCTCTCAGCCATTTTCTCACGCCTCTCCTCCCTCTTGATTAGGCCGCTTGGCTGTAGTCCTGTGACTTGTGGATAATATGTGGTTATCTTTCATCCTGCCACTGCACTGACAAGCATCCGTATCACATAGCATGGCGCCGGATGTTTCAGCACGCAGGAGGGAAAGGCTTCTGTGTGTCAGCGTGTGTGGAAAGGGAGGAATGTCCCTCACCACCCTCATGGCTCCAGAGAAGAGACCACAGGCAGGATGTTGTGTCAAGAGCTTATAGCTGTAGGCTGATCATAACTGACTTCCACTTCTGTAATTGCAGTATAATTACACTGTGTGCGTTAACATGTGTAATTACATTCTGTCCCTCAGATTTTTGCATGTGAGGCTCTGCAGCTGACCTGTGTGAGTACTAGAGGAACGCTTCTCTGCCTGTACAGAAACAGACTGGTGTCTGAGGTAACTGTGATCCTTCTCTGCCAGTGTTTTTATCCAGCTCTGCTGTGCTGCTTACCCCCGAGGCTCAGCTACCCATGTTACAATACAGCCATCCATCATCCTGTCAAAGCACAGAGATGCAGGAAGCCAAAAAATCTACCTAGAGCAACTTCCAAACCGGTTTCACCCGAGAAACACTCAGGAAGTTGATTGATTGATTGATTGATTGATTGATTGATTGATGTATTGATTGATTGATTGATTCCAGGTTCAATGACATTTTTAGGGTGTTGTCATAAATTTGAATTTCTTAGTACTGGCTGTCTTTAGTCATTTAAACAAACATCAAACAACCACCAAACAAAAATAACACTAGTTATAATGTTATTATTAATTATAACTGACATCATTTAATTTTCCAAAACATCATCAGCAATAACATCAAAAACAAAAACAAAAGCACCAACATCAACAACAAAGTGCTCATCGACTGAAATAAGTAATACTAAGTATCAAATGTAAGATCACAGAATACTGACAGATGCACCGCCGGCTTCCACCAATTCAAAGAGCAAACAAAGCAGAAGTCATACAGTGTTCCAAATGTTTTCATGCACACAGTTTTAAATCTTTACTATATGAAAAGTTCACTCATCAATCATCCTTACTAGATGTTATCAAGAACACTGGCTTCTTGGCAACATTATGAATGGGTTTTCAATAATTGCAGCCAGCTTTTCATCTCAGGCTGACAGATTAGCAGTTTCTTATCTTTCACCTGTTTCCTTCTTTTTCTTCTGCTCTTTTCTTCTTCTTGTTTTTTTGGGGTTTTGTTTTTTTTGGTTTTTTACCTGAGCCATAGTCTCAGGTGACACAGCATTTATCACCTCTGTTATTGTAGCCAACGACTTTTTTAACCCTGCCCACTCCAGAAGAAATCTTAGGCAATGTGCTGCTTTTTTGTCTTCCTCCTCAGACGTTTTTGTTGTTGCTGTTTTGCTGTAGCAGGCTTCATAACTCAGCAGGATCTAGAAATCACTTCTCTAATCTCATGGAATGACTCTTTGACAGTCCTGCTAACACGTGTTCAACAATCCTTCTTCCTTCTTCACCTTTGAGTCACTTTTTGTGTGCGTCACTGTGGATGATTTGAGAGACTGTACACGAGTGTTAAGATTTGTATCATTCATTGGATGCCAAGTAGAGAGGTCGTTTAGTGGCCACCCAATGCTACAGAACAGAAGTGGGACCAGTGTCACATGTGTCCTGAGGTCTGCACATAATAGGCTGGGAGCATGAATGTACTGCGTAGCAACATATATTAAACACTTTTTCCTGATAAGGTCACTAAATCAAAGGTTGAAAGGTTATTTCTCTTTTTTACAGTCGTTGGCAGCCACAGGAATGTGTGAAGAAATGTGGATGGAGATTTGGAGACATGGACAGACAAAGCTGCCTGCAAGTTTTATTAGCACTGCTCTCCTTCCTCCACAATAAATGCCTCTATATTAAATTCTTTTCTACCTTCCTCTCTGCCTCTCAAAGTAAAGTAGTTCAAGTTCCAGCAGGGGGGATAATGTTTCTGAAACACTGCCATGAGGCATCACAAAGCTTTTATTTGCTTTCCTCTAACACATCTATCTGCAGGCACTACTGAAACAGGTCTGAATTTACAGTGATCATTAATTCAGCCCATGGATATAAATATGCTCAGTTGTATTTTTTGATGCCGAACTTTCGTGGAGTATAATTACAGCTTACTGAACCTACAGGAAGAGTAAGTGGTGTACAGTGTTGTGTGCGCTTTGCTGAATGATATCATTCACAGTGGTCTCCTGTGGGAGAGGCTTGTCCTAGATTTAGTCCAGTATATTGTTTCACTTGATGTTGTTTTTGTCCTCACTCAATTCACTGAGGACTTCTGCTGCAGCATCACACGCAGATACAGGCCTCAAATGTAAGGTCAGCCTTAAAGTGTGGTGTTTTGTGTGTCTGTACAATAGTACAGTATACAGGCAGAATAGATTTGAACTGCCAGAAACGATCAGTAATTATTTAAGCAAACGACAGATTCTCAGTCCAACCTAAATGGTAGGATCCACATTTCACTATGGCTGTATCTGCACCTTCTTCTGCATTTGATGGCAATGAACAGGAAGATGTAATGATGATGGAAACTCACACTAAATGAGTCACAAAGTGAATAGATAATGTGATTCATGTCCAAAAGTTCAGAGAATCATGAGTATGATGAGTATGATGAGTATGATGAATATGATGAGTATGATGAGTACTGGTTTCCACAAAGTCTGATGCTTCAGGGTTTTTTTAATCTTTTTCTCAGACGTTTCTATGGAGTTTCCTGGCCATGGACACACATTTTTAATGTTTTGTCTGGATGGATGGACAGACAGATACATAATAGCATACTGTGGTAAACAGAGGAGTTCAGTGGCTGCAAGGTGCCCAGGACCTGTGGCTGCAAACTAAACCTAAATCACCCCTACACCTCCATGCTTGCCAGCTGATATACTGTGTTTGTTTTTCTTGTTCATTGCTGGTCACACATCCTAATCTCATTTTACATCCTGTATAATGACAATAAAGGCATTCTATTCTATTCTATTCTGCACCTCCCCTTTGCTGTACTTTTGTCTGTTTAAAGGACATTGTTCAACGAGTCTTGTGGTTTGTTCAGTGAAAACTTTGCAAACCTAATCTGTGCTGCCATTTTTAGATGGAAAAGGCTTTCTCCTGGCAAACCTTCCTGTTATAAACTTTGACATTAAATATGATAACTGAGACCTGTAGAGTCCGAGATGGAGCTCTTGGGTTTGACCTTGTGGTAAATCTGCTGGGACATCCACTGCTGGGAAGATTGTGGCATTGTGTTCACACTTCCTCCAGAGAAGCAAACTTCCAATGTTTCCACTTTTATAATGCTCGCTGATGGTCAGTTAATCAAGTGCATTTGATTAGCAGCACCTGGCTGCTACTTACCCTCTTAATTACTATGGAAGCAGCCCTCCGAGGCTCATCTTTAAATATGAAAAAAGAGGTGACAGTGTGTGTTACTAATAACGTATCAAGGAAAATGTCAAATAAAATGTGGGGTTACTCATAGTACTGAACCTACAGAGAACTATCAGCTGAATGTGCAGCTCTACTAACCAGTCCAGAGACGTATCTGAGTTTCATTGCTCGGATGTCAGCTTTCAACTTTTATAGAAAAGTATCTGAATCCATAGTTCTGTTATTTGTAGTTTTGTCTGTGGTGTTATGGTTTCTTTACAAATCCTACTAACTGTGTTACTTTGTCTCCTGGTGTAATTCATTAAAAAGGGAAGTCTGTCTTTGTTTTTGAGTTTTAAATTCTCCATTAGAGTAAACCTCCGTCGTCCCTGCCTGCCTCCACAGCAATGAGCACATGAATATCTAGTAATGACTTATTGATGTTCAGTCTAACTTTCTCTGCTTCAGGATTTTTCAGGTCTCTAGATGACCATAATAAAGGCAAAACGTTTGAAGATGAGCAGTACACCGTGACATGTTTGAAGTTCATCATCAGGTAAAATACAAAGGCGTTTTGTGAATGGTGTGTTGAATTACTTATGCAGCGTGCTCTCCGAGCTCTTCACAGTGCTTTTGGATCTAAGACATTCCTGATCCACTGCATACCTGATGCATGGGTAAATGATTGTTTTATATCACAAATAGATGCTCAGAGAATAAGAAGAGCCTGAAAGTTCAAAGAGGAAAACATTACATCAAACCCCATCTGTAAGCTACATATACACCTGAGTAACGATTAAAGCAAAACTGCAGAAGTGTTTCGATTGTTTGTTCTATTTCTTTTCTCTTCGAATGTGCTCACAAGAGGTACAATGAGCACAGAGTTACGGGTAGACAAAATAATACTTTGTGGGCAGCCCAAGCAGGAAAGAAGGTGCTGAAGCAGAGTCGATGTTTGAACCTTCAATCCTAAAGCCACCTGCACCACACCACTGTACCAAAGAGACTTACTGCAAATTTCTTTATCTTCACTAGCAGAACTGGAGCTTCTACCTGAAATAAACTGAGAAGTCAATCCACTATATTCATCCAGACTGAGCTTTTAACAATAAAACAACAAAACACAACAAAATAAC
This sequence comes from Archocentrus centrarchus, assembly GCF_007364275.1. Taxonomy (NCBI): domain Eukaryota; kingdom Metazoa; phylum Chordata; class Actinopteri; order Cichliformes; family Cichlidae; genus Archocentrus; species Archocentrus centrarchus. The sequence goes on along the minus strand of NC_044361.1, from coordinate 36,487,552 downwards.
TATATTTTACTGCCATTACATAAACGCTCTTTAGAAGAAAGCTGAGTAATTTAGGGGATTCCTCAGTTTCAAGCTAAATTTGATGACTATTAAATTGTTCTAGATATTCATGTGTCATTAATGATAATTTGTAATCACTTTGAGAATGTCCTGATATCTAACCCAAGCAATTGCTCTCATTAATACAGGATAAATCATATTTGCTTCATGTTTCTACAGTCTTTTGCACCATCTAAAGACTCACTGACACGTTCTTCATCAACAAGCATGTCATCTCATTTCTCTTTCCTGACTTCTCAGAAATTTTGTTCAAAATTGACAACTGGTAGCACAGAGTGTATATAACAGACAAGCGAAATGCTGCAGAGGCTGGCAAAGGCAAACACATCTGTTTGCAGCGTGTTTGACTGAATGCGACTGGACAGGTACATAAAAGAAAAGAAAAACATGCATTCACAGGTGGAGGAGCACCCAGGGCAGAGTGTGTCAGGCTGAAAGGTTATACATCAGTTTTTACCTTTTCTGCAACTGATGGTCTTCATGTCGAGGAAAACACATTAATGAAATATAATGCAGTAAAGATATTTAATGTTTAGTGTCTTTTAGAATAAATTCTCATTATTGTCCCTGCTGAGTCAGCACAAACACACACGCACACACATTTACAGAGGTTGCTTTCCTGAACAAAAGAGATCAGAATGTGTGTGCGTGCATATATCACCTCTATGTCACTGAATATATTTTACTTAATATGCCAATGACTAGGCTTTATTAGCACAGGCGTATTTCTGGAAAAAATCTGATCATCATTGAACAAAAAGGGAAGCTGCTCATCCTTGGTTATCAACCTTTGTGTCAGTACAAGATACTAAAATCCCAGCCCAGCGATGTACAAGCCTGATGGATGGATGCAAATAATGACTCATTTTGAAGAGACAAGAACACAGTCCAAGGTTTCTAAATATGAAGCCTAGTGTTGATGTTTGTTCATAGAGTGCCTTGGTCATCATGTCCTCAGTCAGAAACTGCCCACATCGGAGCAGGTCAGCCACATCGTACCAACAGTTTGTGGAGCCACAGTGTAAACATTTCCCAAAGGTATAATTTTCTGTTGTCAAATCTAAAACCCCACAACAGAGAACATTAAGCCCTTTGCGATGGTTGTAGCATGTTGAGACAATTTTCCTTAATCCTTAAACCAATGACCTGAATGGCAAAAAGTTTACAAAGCCTCAAACAGCGACAGAGAAGGGATCCATTCTCCCTGACAGGCAGGCAGGCACGGAGCAGATGTCGTTATGTGTCATACACTCCCACTGTGAGTGAGATCTTCTCAGTTCCCAGCCCCTTTGCCTGATGATCAAATTTAACTGTAAACAGGAACAGATGAACATTTCACACACAAAGGACTGAAGTGACAGTGCTCAAATTACACTCATGATTGATTACACTCACAGAGGGGATATCCAGCCTGCAAGGGCCAGGCCCCTTCAGTAATGTGACCTCAAGATCAAAGAAAGCCACCAGACGCAGGACACAGAATCAGTGTGTTTCAGCGGTGAGAAGGAGCACTTGTTCACTTTCCATGCATGCTGACAGGAGTGTCTGGTACGCTCCTGTTGAGAGATGAGGAGGTGTACATTGACAAAAAACTAAGACTCTAATACTCTAATAAAAATACTCTATAATAAAAATATGGGGCCTAAAACAACATTATTGCCATGGTTCACATGGAAAAAGAGGACCAGGACATAAGAGGCAGAGAATAAAACCTATATCACCGATCTAGGCAAAGGTTGTACCCAAGTGAGTGAGTGAGTGAGTGAGTGAGAGCAAACAGTGTCAGACAAAGGGAATAACCCTAAAAACACTCCAAAAAGCCAAATACAAGTGATCTATAGAAATACAAGGAATTCTGGGAATTTCTGGAACGCCTGACTAATGAGAGTTCAAAGACAAAACAGAGGTGATACTAATTAGGGCAGACAGACAATCAAGAAGGGCAACTACTGATTGGAAGGTCAGCGGTTCGATTCCTGGCTACTCCAGGCTACATGCCAATGTATCTTTGGGCAAGATACTTAACCCCAAGTTGCTCTCCGACCATCCTGTCGGAGTGTGAATGTGTGTGAATGCTAGTTAATTAAAAGCACTTAGCTTAGTATAAACATGGAAGTGCTTGTATGAATGTGAGTGCATGGGTAAATGTAAACATGTTGTGTAAGCGCTTTGAGTGCTCTGACTGAGTAGAAAAGCGCTGTATAAGAACTAGTCCATTTACTAACAAAAGGGAGGAAGTAAAGCTGTTATGAATATACAAAAAACAAACATTACAAAATAAAACAGGAAATAATTTGAAAAATAAACACAAATCATGAGAACCCTCATAGGTCTAAGACCCTGAGCTGTCCTACCCTGACCCTAAACCCTAAGCCTATGTTTTAGAGAATAGCACAGGCTTTGGGGGAAATTGTTGATTTTAATGTGTATTAGTTAAAATTGTGTTTTTTCCCTTTGGTTTCTGGTTGCCTGAAAACTTGGGAGAACAATTTTCAAAAGCCAAAGGGTTAGCTTATATTCTGATAGCACAGGGTTGAGCTTTAGAGTTATAGTACATGTTACCAGTGATGATAAACCCTTATAGGATTAAGCAACATAAAAGTTTAGAGAAAAAAATACTGTGACAATCCACTGCTTTTGCAGATGACACTCAGCTCTACTTATCTAGCAAACCTAATGCTTCACTCCCACCCTGCCCCTTCACCACCTGCTTATCTGACCTCAAGATCCTGGCTCACCTCAAACTTTCTTAAATTAAATAGCAAAAGTTCTGAGTTCAGGCAGTTCTGAGATAGCACTGAGTTCCTCCTCATGAGAACAAAATCCACCCTATCCAAAATCAACAGTTTCTCCCTCACAGCTGACAGCTCTCCAGTTTTCCCCTCCCCTCAGGTTAAGAGTCTGCGTGTCATCCTTTTCACTCTCATACCAATAATATTACCCTGACTGCGAACTTCCAGCTATGAAACTTTAATTGTCTCCTCCCCTCCCTCTCCCCACATATCACCTCCATCCTTGTTCACAGTCTCGTTACCTCCAGTATTGATTATTGTAATCAGTATTGATTATTGTAATTTTCTTCTATTTGGCCTCACAAATTCCTTTCAGAAGCTTCAAATGGTTCAAAATTCAGCCGCTAACATCCTCACCAAGACCCCCTCATTTCACCACATCTCCCCAGTGCTACAGCAACTCCACTGGTGTCCACTTAAATTCAGAATTCATTTCAAAATACTCCTGTACACATTCAAGGCCATCTATAACCTATCCCCTCCTTATCTATCCAATCTTATTCACATCACCTCTTCCCACTTCCTCCATTCTTCCTCTTCCATCATCCTTAACATGCCCTCTGCCCACCTCAGCACCATGGAGAACAGAGCTTTCTCCCAGTCTGGATCTCTCTACCATCACACATCTGTAATATTGACTCTCTTCCTGTCTTATTCTGTGCTTTTCTGTGATTTGTTTTTTTTCTTTCTGCTGTAAAGTGTCCTTGGGTGTTTTTAAACGCGCTTGCAAATAAAATGTATTATTATTTTTGAACATGCAGTAGCTGGCTAAGTGGTACGTTAGCAGCTGATGAGGAGTGGAGGTTGGACCTGGCAGTTGCCTCTGTAGCAAATTGATCTGGAGGCTCACCAACAAAGAGTTGACCTGAGGCACAGGACACGATTGGGGCAGCTGTGGCTCAGGAGGTAGAGCGAGTCGTCTACTAATCAGAAGGTTGGCAGGTCATTCCTCCACTCTGCATGTCAAAGTGTCCCTGTGCAAGATACTGAGTTTCCTCCGATGCACCATTGGAGTGTGTGTGTGTGTGTGTGTGTGTGTGTGTGTGTGTGTGTGTGTGTGTGTGTGTGTGTGTGTGTGTGTGTGTGTGTGTGTAAAAAAAAGCCCTGGGTGATCGAGGCTTGTAGTAAAAACTGCTTTGAGTGCACAGTTAGAGGTTAGAGTTTAAAGGGATACACTTAATTTAAAGACTCCAGGAAAGCTAAAGTCTGGCCATCGCAAGTATACTGTACCACCTAAGACGCTCAGGTGTGCCAGCTGATTGAGTGGGAGTAGCCATGCCCCACACACACCAGAGGCTTAAGTGGTGTACTGCAGCAAAGCAGCTGATTAAACATACTAAACACATAATACAGACTGAAAGCAACACAGCTGCTGCAGACAAAGCAGCAATATAAGTGTGTGTGAGAGGAAAAGTGCTGTATAGTAGTTTAGTAATAAAAGCTTTGATCAGGTAGACTGGAAAAGAGCTACTATATTAATAAAGTTCAGCCTATTTGAAGCCAGGGAGGAAAGCCAGCAAAAAGTTATCATGGCGATGTACCCCAATACAAAGTTAGCCCCCAGTGTAAAACCCTGAAGTTACCTGGATACGATGAAACCCTGCTTCGTAGTGCAGGCCTCAGACAGAGACAGACAGGGCTAAGCAAACAGGACATGTGAGGAAGGGGAAAGCAGAGGGAGAGACAGGGATGCATTGTTAGGATCGCACCCCTAAATTTAAGCTTTTACTTAAATACAAACCTTAACCACCAAATCAGTCAAATATGGCTCACAAACCTGCAAAATGGTCCCTGTAGCTACCAGTATATACTGTTTTAGTTTGTAGCTGGTCTCAGACAGCAGTTGTGAGTCCTGCATGAATGGAAGAGTTGGCTAGGGAGTGTTTTTTTTTGTTTAGTTTTTTTTATTATTCTTTTGCATTGTCTAGTTTTGGGTCTTATTTCCATGTAAACATCATGCAGGGAACCAAAGCTGCTAGGTTGTGTAATATATTATTTTAATTAATGGTGCAAACATGATTCATTTTCTTTTATCTCTGGTCTGTAATGTAAGTTGGCAGATTATTTCCACATGTGAATTTCACCAAAATGTAAAGATGTACCCACCCTAACTGCTATAACACAAACTTTTGCTCATCTAAGACAAAAAAAAAAGGGGGGGGGCATTTTTGGTTTGTTTAATCTTCATCTTTTGGTTTGCCAGCTACCTTATTTAGACCAATCACAGAATAGAGTTCCCGTTTACCTACTGTGGTTATGGAGAAACTGAATCCAAATCACTGCCTCTGATCCACACAGGTTATTGTCCTACTTCACAATTTTGAGAGAAGGTGGTGTTGATCTCCACCAGACTTGTATAATTATAAATTTGACAAACAGTAAAGGCCACACACGTCTGTTTCAGCTCTTGTCTTGGTGGAGGAAGCTTGTATCATAATCAGTCCAAATAACAAAAACTGAACTGAAATGGGATATAAAGCAGTCACAAAGGGCAGATGAGAGTGTACAGCCCACTTCCTGTGTATGCAGGACATCAATGGACAAAATTACATGGTCAGAGTATTTCCTCAATACTAAAAACCTTAGTTATGGTTTAATTCCTTTTAGTGCAGAGTTTATTATTAATATAGAGATAAATTAAACATAATAAAAAGAACATAAAAAATAGAGATAAAATAGTAAAAGAAAATTTGGATGTAGACAGGAGCACCACCCGCTGACTCCACACTCAAAGCTTGTACTATAATATTTTTTAACCAGAGCCGTCAGAAGACTGTTTCCATTCTCCCAGCACAGTCTCAGAGCATGGAGGAGATTCCAGGAGACAGGCAGTTATTCTAGGGGAGCTGGACAGGACCGTAGAAGGTTCTTAACCCATCAGCAGGACTGGTATCTGCTCCGGTGTGCAAAGAGAAGCAGGATGAGCTCTGCCAGAGCTACAAAATGACCTCCAGCAGCCACTGGTGTGAATGTCTCTGACCAAACAATCAGAAACAGACTTCATGAGGGTGGCCTGAGGGCCCGACATCCTCTAGTGGGTGCGGTGCTCACTGCCCGACACCGTGAAGCCCGACTGGCATTTTCACAGATGAGAGCAGGTTCACCCTGAGCACATGTGACACACATGAAAGGGTCTGGAGAAGCCACAGAGAACATTATTCTGCCCATAACATTGTTCAGCATGACCGGTTTGGTGGTGGGTCAGCAATGGTCTGGGGAGGCATATCCATGAAGGGACACACAGACCTCTACAGGCTAGGCAGCGGCACCCTGACCATTAGGTATCACAATAAATCCATGGTTCCACTGTCAGACCCCACACTGGTGCAGTGGGTGCTGGGTTCCTCTTGGTGCACAACGATGCCCAGCCTCATGTGGTGAGAGTATGGAGGCAGTTCCTCGAGGATGAAGGAATTGATGCCACTGACTGGCCCCCACGCTCACCTGACCTAAATCCAGTAGAACACTTCATTTCCTTTCATTTCTACCACATTACCCAGTTCATATCGGTGTAGACATACAGCATGATTTTTTTCCCCATGGAGGTCTGATGTGCTTTCAAAGTGTTCCTCTAATTTTTTGAGGAGTGTATAAAGAAAAAATCTTGATGAACCACAGCAGGAAGAAGAGGCTTCAGTTCAGTTACTGATGTGATGTTATGTGTGACCTCAGCAACATATCAACCAGTCCTTTGATTTTATTTGTACTGCCAGTGAACTTTGAACTTAATGTATTCTCATGTCGTCCCCCTGTGATTATGACATGAACCTCTTGTGGTTCCAGCTTTTCTAAAGCTTTTTCACTTTCAGCACATTTCCTTGTTTGTTCCTGTGTATACAGAGCTCTTCTTATTCGATAGTGAATTTCCGTTTCTTGACATAAGCCTTAGACAAGAATGTTAATGTGATGACAGAGCAGCAGCTGCATGAATAGCTCCTACCATTCCCTCAGGAAGCTTGTCACTGTGAGAGATTAGGACTGGTTTTTAATTTGTTTTCACGTGCTCCCAGTGCTCCCAGTGCTCCCAGTGCTCCCAGTGCTCCCAGCTACAGATGTATTGATGAAGATTTGTTTGGATCAGACTTGCTTCCCAGCACTTCTCACGGATCACCCAAGGTTTACCAGCAGAATATTATTGCCCATCGCATCACACCGCCTCCTCAGCTTGCTGCTATCTCTGAATATCACTTGTAACTGGAAAACACGTGATGTAAAAGAAAACTTGAATCATCACACCTGGCCAAATCTTTGTTCAGATGCTCATGTGCCCAATGTAGTCACTTTGGCAGTGGACAGTAGTCACATAGCAGTTGACAGATTATATATTTACACATACATTTCAGGGTAATTGTCACTGGAAGGACCATTCAGCCTTTAAACACAGTTCTATTTGTATCCCTGGTGTGGTTGTGAAGAAACTTTACCCAGTGAGTGAAAGAAAAGTACACATTGTTGTAGGAATAAAGAGATGCAAAGTAAATGTAGGGCTCCTGGAGTTTGACCGACTAGGGACTTAAAGTGAGGCTCCTGAGGCAAAGTGTTATTACTCAGAGGTAATCGATAACACTGATTTATAAATGTGCCAACAGCTATAGGCAATAGTTGTCTGTTGGGTCTTGTTTCCACTAACTGAAGTCACTGAAGTGGATATCTCAACTATGTTTGTGGTGTTTGAGCCTTTTAGTTTTGGTGTTTGGTGGTAGTTTTAGTTCTAGTTCTTTACATTTATGATATTAGAATTTCACTAGTTCATTTTCCTGTATTTTACTTGTTAGCTCATATATGTGTCTGTGTATTGCACCCACATGCTTGCTAACCAAGCTTGTAAGCATTAGCTGATAACATAGCATGCTACCCTTTTGTACAAATATAGGGTGTGTCCCAGTTCATCCTTCTAAGGCTGCATTTTAAGGCCAATTATGTCACAGCCAGGCGAGGAAGGCTGTGCCAATTCGAAGGCGCCTCCAAATGCAGCCCACAAATGTGGACTCCTTTCCCCCAGATTTTAAGGACAGGTTCAGTGTATCCTTTGTGGTCTACTCTATCCCACGATTCATTGCAGGCTGAAGCCTGTTGCGGGAATGGTGGAGGAGAGTGGCTGAAACATAAAATAGATTTTTATGATGTTTCCAGGTGAGAATGATGTGTAAACCTCACATATCTTCTCAATTTATCAAAAATATTGCTTAATTGGAAAAGTGCTCCAATGTTTTTGGAGATGTCTGTTCCCGCTGGTCTAAGAGCCAGCTCACATCGCTTCAGCAAGAACTGAAGAGTTCCCCCAGGCCAGGTAAGGGTGACTTGGTGATTACTCTTTGCAAAACTTTTTTGTCAGCTGTCAAGCTGCTCCCAAACCACACCAGGATGCCGTGTGTCAAGACACTCTCTATGGAGCAGTGGTAAAAGGACACCAGTGTCTACTGTGACAAGTTGACCTTCCTGAGGTTTCTCAGGAAGTAGAGGCACTGGCATGCCTTCTTGCCCAGTTTGCTGATGTTCTGAATCCATGAGAGGCCGATGTGATGAGTGTGCCCGAGAATTTAGAGTAAGAGATTACGTGCACTGTTTCACCATTTATCTGGAGAGGGAGGTGGTCTCCCCTATTCTTCCTAAAGTCAATGATCAGTTCTTTTGTCTTGCATATGTTTAAGAGCTGGTTGTTTTCTGTGCTCCAGTCTGTCAATCTCTGTACTTCCCTTCTCTACCCTTCCTCATCTCCCCTGGTGATGAGTCCCAGCACTGTTGTGTTATCTGTAAACGTAATGATGACGGTTTTATTGTTGTGGGAGGCTGTTCAGTCATATGTGTACAGAAAGTACTGAAATGGGCTCAGAACACAGTTTTGTGGGGCCCCCGTGCTGAGTGAGTGAGGAGAAGTGGTGTGGGTCCAACCTGACAGTTTGTAGTCTGTTGGTTAAAAAGTCCTGTCTCCACAGGCAGATATCATGTGGAAGACCCAGGCTGGACATTTGAACAATCTGCATGGGAGGATGGTATTGAATGCTGAACTGTAATGCCCACATAACAGTATAGTTCCCAGGCTGACCCAGATGGCATCCTACAGTGTGGAAGGCAGTGGAGATGGTGCCTCTGCCCTTGCAGCCCTGTACTGTTCTGTTTCCCCTGGTTTAAAGGCCTTGTTTTGGGCCCTTAGTAGGAGCTGAACCTTCCTGGTCATTCATGGTCTGTTGTTGGGGAAGATCTGGATGTGCTTAGTGGTGGTGACAGTGTCCGTACAGGCTTTGATATAAAAACAGCACGTATATGTCCTCATCTTTGAAAACTGGCCAGTCTGTACACTTTGTTGAAATCACCAGCTATTACAAACAGTTTGGATAGATGCTCTGTTGCTTGCTAATAATTGTTAGCAAGTGGCTCAGTGCCGCAGTGGTGTTGGTGTCTGGGGGAATGTAGACAGCAGTGATAAAGGCCACAGAATATTCTCATGGCAGGAAGAAGGAGCGGCATCTTAAAGATAAATACTCCAGGTCTCGCGAGCAATGAGTGTCTATGACTGCTCTTACCGGAGTCCTTTGTTCTGGCCTACTAGCACAATGGCATCCTTGGGGATCAGCAGGTTGAGCCATGTCTCAACAACAACCATAACGCAAATGGAAGAGTTCCAGCTCTTCCATTATGTTGGCAAGTGATCTTATTTTAGCAACAAAGAGGCTCGGCAGCTGAGATTTGTTTGGGTTCCGTGCCAACTTCGCACGCATCCTCGCTCAGCATCCCCGCTCAGCATCCCCGCTTCTGCTTCCTCTCCCTGCTCCTCCATCACTTCCCGAGGGGAAAGCTGTCTCACAATCTCCTCTGAGATGTCATGTTTGTCAAAAAAAAAAACAACCATTGGACGACAAACTGATGTGTAACAGTTCTTGCCGGCTGTATCTAATCCTAATCATAGTTTCTGTACTGCATCTTTCCAAGCACTGAGCCGCTGAGTGTTCATGCGCCGCCATCTTTCTTCAATCACACACATGTTCATAGGCTAGTTGCTAACTTTTGTTTACAGGGTTGTATCTGATCTTTGTCTGAAATTTTCTGCCCACTGGGTTGGTAGAACTGGGTTGCTAAACTGTGAGATAAAACCAAAACTGTCAAGCTGTGGCCGAAGAATCAAAATCCATAAGGTGAAAGAGCCTAAAATCATCAGTAAGATCACAAAGCCGAGCGAGAACTATTTGTTTTACATTATAAGCAGCAACTTTCACACGAACAGTGCAGCTTTCAGAACGATTTCCTCAGTTTCCTGCAGACAGACTGAGCCGTCCTACTCTATCTATCTCACTATCACTGCTACAGTCAAGGCTTGTTTATTGTTAGTCTGTGGTAGAGCTGTCAGAGATGTCTGACACTCAAAATGTAGCGTGCTTTTTCCTCTGTGGCCTGAGAAAATGATGGTGAGGACTGATCTGGGCTTTACCTGGGACAGTTTAACACTCCATTACAGTTATCACAATGGTTGCTTTTTAAGCTCTCACTGTGTGTGTGTGTGTGTGTGTGTGTGTGTGTGTGTGTGTGTGTGTGTGTGTGTGTGTGTGTGTGTGTGTGTGTGTGTGTGTGTGTGTGTTAGGAAGCCAAAACAACTGCATGCTCTTAGTAGACAACAGTCTGATTGCATGTGTGGACAGAAACTAGCAGCCTGGAGATATACTGCCATAATGGCTTAACCACAGAGAGTGGTGTGGTGTTTGTGCACACATGCACATACTTAGTGCAGCTTTGTGTGTGGCAAATGTCCCATGAGAGGAGAGAAAAATTAACTCTGACCAGAATTATAGCGTATTACTGAATCTAGTAGTGCTTCAAGACACAACCCTCCAATTACTCAGGGTGGCAGCCTCGTGTGCTACTCTACTAAAACTCTGCACAGCACCATCTCAGTGTCACCACTATAAAATGGTTGGTGGTAATATAGTGGTGTGGAGCAGCATGAGAATTCTTAGAGTTGTAAATCTAAAAAAAATAAATAAATAAATTGTACACTCAGATGGCAGGAAGTGCACCAAAACAAGCTGCGTACACTATCGATGACCTGGGACCCAGTAGTGAAATTCAGTTCCAGGAACAGGAATCATTGTGCAGGTCAGTTACTGTGGAAACATTAGCTGTGTAAGGATAACCTGCTACCCGGCAGGACTTCTTCAACAAACCCTGTATTTCTCTCTTTCTCTGCTCCTCCTGCTGAGTCTGAAGCAACTGCCTGACACAGTGCTTCATTTCCACATTCATATAGTCCACATCAAAGTGCATATGTGAGTGTATTAATCTCCAGAAGTTTACATCAGGACAAGATCGCTTGTCTTTTCTAATGTGAACTTTTTTGAGATTAATAACTCCCTGTCAACACAGAGATCTGTACCTCGAGGTAATTAAGACATGTGCCAATCAATTTTGTTGCAGTGAAATATTTACTGTATATCACTGTAATGGCTAAAAATATTGAAACTATAATAGACAACTCTCTCCGAATAGTCAGTTCTCATGCTGTGATTTGCTGTACTGATAGAGCAGGGGTGCCCACACTTTTTCAGCTTGCGAGCTACTTAAAAGATGACCAAGCCAAAAGGATCTACCCAAAATAAAAATGCGAAACGCATATTTATTTTATATTATTTAAATAATTATTATTACATATTTTGTGCTTTTAGGATAAAGTATATTTTAATTGAATAAAATTTCATCTATAACACATAGTTTGTATTAGTTTGTCTTGAAGATAATATTTCTGGTGTTTTTTAAATCTCGCAACAACGAATCAGCTGCTTCAACAAATGCCTCTATGGTCATTTCTCCATCTTGGAAGGACTTCTTATGCTTAACAATTAAGTGGCTCACCCGGAATGATGCTTTGGTGGCTGCCTTCGCTTTTGTGGTCAGTTGTGAGAAAAACGAATGCTGTCCAGACAACTGGGATTTTAGTTCCTTCACCTTTCTCTTTCTCAGCTCGCTTTTCAGAGGAAAGTCAATGTCATAGTTTTTGTGGACAGTCCGAAAATGCCGCTCTACGTTTCCCTTCTTTGGAATAGCAATGGCGCACCGACAGATGAGGGAAACGCACTTCGAATATGACCTCGTGAAAAAAAAATCCTCCTCCCATTCCGTATGGAAGTGGTAAGTTTTGGGTTTCTTATATGGACCGGCTACGGCACTCATTCTTTTACCCTTTCCTTTCCTTTCTTCAGTTTTGTTTAAAACAAACTGGAGGCTGGCTTTGCGACACGGTAGCTTGCTAAAGTAGTTAAAGCAAAGCTAGCGTGGTTAAAGGCGCATGCGTAGGGTGGTAACGAAAGAGATGGATGATAGTTTATCATCCATCTTCTACTTCTTTTAATGCCGTGCGATCTACATTTTTTCCCCAACTTCACTGGGAGTTCCGTGCGAGCTACCTGCACTCCTCTCGCGATCGACCAGTAGATCGCGATCGACGTATTGGGCACCCCTGTGATAGAGCATTCCTATCAATTATTATGTCCTCTATTTCATGTTTGTTTTAAAAAATGTTTTTTCTTCTCCAAATCAACAAGACCTCCTTTACTGGGTTGCTATAGTTTCATCTTCCAGCATTATTACTGTGAAAAAATCTAGTGGAAAATATTTTGGCTGCTGCCATCTTGTTTTTGATTTTTGGTTTTTTTGGACCCATACTTGGGTGTAGACAAACTGGTAGAGCTTGGGAGCTAACAGTAGCTCTGACTAGCTAGCTTGTCTAAAAGCGTGAATCCAGAATTTACTGTAACAACTTCACAGGGCTAACACACAGTGTGACAACAAAAGCTCTGACAGCCACACTATTCATGACTTTGGAATCACCAATTACATTAACATGAACGCAAAACATTCAACCCATATCCTCCATGCTGTGAGGCGAGAGTGTTACTCTGTACCGCTGTGCCGCTCTTGCCTGAACAGATTTGGCTGAAAAAATTTTCAGGGTTAAGATGAAACCTATTATATTGCAAAATTTTAGGTCTAGTTTTCTCAAAAAATGTTTTGATGGATGTTTTTAATAAGATAATTTAAGATATTCCATTATCTTAAAAAGTACTTGAGCTAGGTTTTGTATAAGTATCGTAACAGTGACTCTATGAATATGACTCGAGAGTGTAGCTCTGTCTGGGATAGGGTTAGTGGAGCCCCACCCTGGAGCCAGGCCTGGGAATTACTGGGAGACTTCAACACTCCTGTAGGCAAAAACAGTGAGACGTGGAGGGGCATGACTGATCTGAATCCGAGCAGTGTTCTGTTATTGGACTTCTGTGCAAACCATAGTTTGCCCATAACAAATGCCACATTCAAACATAAGGATGTCCATAAGTGCACGTGGCACCAGGATACCCTAGGTTGCAGGTTGATGATCAATTTTGCATCAGATCAGCTGCCACATGTTTTGGATACTCAAGTGAAGAGTGAAGCTGAGCTGTCAACTGATTGCCACCTGGTGGTGAGGACAGACTTTGACAACATTCCAAGGAAGGCTGAGGACACTGAGTCTTAATCGACCATGTTCAGTACTTCCATTGCTGAGGCTGCTGGATGGAGCTGCACCTGCAAGGTGGTTGTTGCCTGTTGTGGTAATAATCCCTGAACCAGATGGTAGACACCGGAGGCGAAAGGGCCATCAAGCTGAAGAAGGAGTTCTATCAAGCAAAGTTTCATTTATGGCATGGAAAGATGCTTTTCAGACTGGTTTGAAGTATTTCTGGCAAACTGTCAGGTGACTCAGGAGGGGAAAGTGGTGCTATACCCACATGGTGAAAAGTGCAGTTGGGACGCTCCTGACTTCAACTGAAGATATAGTCGGGAAGTGGAAGACATTCTTCAAAGACCTCCTTAATCCCACTGATACGTCTTCTGTGGAGGAAGCAGTCTGGGGATGAGGGGACAAGTCACCAATTATTGGGGGTTAGGTCACTAAGGTAGTGGAACAACTTCTTGGTGGCAGGACCCCTGGAGTGGATGAGATTTGCCCAGAGTTCCTAAAGGCTCTGGATGTTGTCGGGCTGTCTTGGTTGACATGCCTCTGCAAAATCGTGTGGAGATCTGGGGCGATGCTTCTGGACTGGCAGACTGGGGTGCTCATGTTAAGAAGGGGAACTGGAGGGTGTGCTCCAACTATAGGGGGATCGCACTCCTCAGCCTCCCTGGGAAGGTCTATGCCAAGGTGCTGGAAAAGAGAGTTTGTCCGTGGAATTTCAGATTCAAGAGGAACGATCCAGTTTTTGTCCCTTTTTGGACCACCTCTTGATCCTCTCAAAGAAAGTAGAGTGTGTGGGAGTTTGCCCATCCAGTCTACTTGTGGTTTGTGGATTTAGAAAAGGCACTTGACCATGCCCGTCGGGGCTTCCTGCGGGAGTACGGGTGTCTGTCATGTTAAGAGCCATTCAGTTCCTGTAACACTGCAGCAAGAGCTTGGTCCTGTTCTGACCTAAGGGTCCAAGTCCAGCTCCTGAAAACAAACCCCACACCATAATCCCCTCTCCACCAAACTTTATACTGGGCACAATCCAGTCAGGCAACTACTGTTCTCCTGGTCACCGCCAAACCCAGACTCATCTATCAGATGAGAACACGTCTCCACTCCTCTAGAGTCCAGCGGCTGCGTGCTTTACACCACTGCATACAACACTTTGCATTGTGCTTGATGATGTAAGGCCTGGATGCAGCTGCTCAGCCAAGGAAACCCATTCCATGAAGCTCTCTACTCACTGTTCTGAGCTAATCTGAAGGTTATGGTTTGGAGGTTTGTTGTGATCAGCTGCAGAAAGTTAGCGACCTGTACGCACTATGTTCCTCAGCATCCACTGATCCCATTCTGTGATTTTACGTGGCCTACCACTTCATGGCTGAGTTACTGTCGTTCCCAATCACTTCCACTTTGTTATAATCCCACTAACTGCTGACTGTGGAATATTTAGTAGAAAGGAAATTTCATGACCAGACTTGTTGAACAGGTAGAATCCTATCATGGTACCACGCTGCGGTTCACTGAGCTCCTGAGAGTGACTCATTCTTTCACAAATGTTTGTGGAAGCAGTCTGCATGCCTAGGTACTTGGTTTATACACCTGTGGCCGTGGAACTGACTGAAACACCTGAATTCAATGATTTGGGTGAGTGAATGGTTTTGATAGTGTAGTGTATCATCTTATCAGTTAATTCTGTGAGGTCTAAAATCCTATGCAGAGTGATTAGCATGAACCACCCAAGAGGCACACAGGGAATATTTTCCTCCATCTTCTTTTGTGATGTTAAATCTGCCCAAACTGACCTGTAGTCACATTTTCTATGTTTAAAAGACAATAATTGCTTACTAAATCTTATAATCTAGCATAGATTTACTGTATTTGTCCTTCCAATGTTTATACTAACAACAAAACTATTGCTTTCTAAACCAACCATACACCCACACATACATACAGGCATACTGTATTCACAGAAGACAGTGAAATGGCAGGACTGCATCCTCCCAGCCCTGCTGAGCAGAGGAGCAGAAAAATGTCTTAGATCACTGTACTCTGACATGTTTGGCTGACCCGATAGGAATCCACTGATAAGAGAGAAAAGATTCTGGACAAAGCCAACAATGTTAAGTGTGTTGTTAAGCAGAAACAACACAGACAAGTTTCTATGTCTAGCACACTGGAACTCAAAACTTCTATATTTGAAGCTATGCCAACATTTGAGCTACCAGATGCAATACAATATTGTATTCTACAATATTTCATTGCATGTTTTTCCTAAGAACTACCTGTGTGACATAAGGCCAAATGGCAGTCAGAGGATGGTGAATGATTGAATATGTGTCTGTATCTGTACATGAAGTGTGTGTGTGTGTGTGTGTGTGTGTGTGTGTGTGTGTGTGTGTGTGTGTGTGTGTGTGTGTGTGTGTGTGTGTGTGTGTGTGTTGGTGAGGATGTGGAGAGCAGAGCAGGGCTGAGAATGATGATGTGATATGTCAGCACATTCTGTCGGCAGACATAGAAACCTGCCCTGTGAGACGTGGCTCCTCAGTGTCGCCTCAACTGAAATTCCACCAGCTCAGATTGTTATCAGTTCTGAAAACACCCTGCTACCCAGCCAAGGTTTTTTGTTATTACTAAGATACACCATGCAAAGAATAGGTATGAATCATTGACAGTTTCTACAATTTGAGTTTCTAAATCCAGATGAAACTGTTTTTACTTTCAGTTATTAAAAAATGTTGGGATTTTAGCACAGGAACACGTGCTGGTGTGAAAGATGTGATGTTATTGAACATGCCTGAACTGTCCACATTGATAAGGAAGTGCTCTTGAACACCAGGGTACTGTTGGCCAACTCTCAGCAGACTTCTCTCGATGCTTTTCAAACCTTCTGTTGGCTAAATGATCAGAGTTATTCTGATCGAAGAGTAGAGGAGTCTGGTCTGTTGTAAATAAATTTCATTTTCAATTCAATTCATTTAAATCAGTTAAATTCAGTTTTATTTATATAGCACTACTGATTTTACAGGCAACATAATAAACTCTAGAAAATGTGCTTCAACCCTCCATCCATCCATCCATTTTCTTCCACTTATCCAGGGATGTGTTGTCCTGAAATTGAATTATTGGCAGTTGGTATGCAACCATATTATGTACCAAGAGAATTCAGTCATATCGTAACAATACCTGTGAACATCCCACCCAAGGCAACAGCTGAAGTTCCATTTGAGGCTACAGCTGTCAAAGAGCTGTCTTTACAGAGAAATTATTAAAAAGATACCGGACCTGTTTGGGTCAGTGTGCGGTCTGTCCTCAGCATATCCAGTGTGGGTTCAGGAGCGCAGCTGCTGTAAAATCCCGAGTCTCAACTTTCAGATAAAATGTACTGAAATTATTAAACAATGATCAAAAGTGAATAAACACTTCATCGCTGGTTATAGATTTGGTGTTTGGTTAGATAGAACAATAGATTGGGATTAAGAAAGATATGATGACTACATACGACTTTAATCTTGCAGTGTGTGAAACATTTACATGTTATTGATAGCCAGGTCCTTATTATCAAGGTAAAAATAGACTAAAACCAGTGATCTATGTGTGCACTGAAGATGATCATTGAACATTTTACGTTCTGGGCAACATTATTATCTCCAGCTATTTCAGTGAAGCTTTTCACGGTCTAACAGCAGACTGCTGTATATGTGTTTGACAGTTTGACACTCAACAGCCCAGTGTAAGAATAATAAATAAATAAATACCAAAGGTATAAAGCTATATTCAAAATTGTGTTCAGTGGTCTGGTACTGACTGATGTAGTGTGTGAAACAGAAATATATTAATAAGACAATTAAAAATACACAAACTATCACAACTGTTTGTAAAGTACCACCAGACCATAATTAAGCCGTTTCCAGCTGCGCAATGAAATCTTATTTCAGTGTCTTAAGTTTGCAATTAACATATTTTTTTATGTAAATTTTAGACAAAAATGCTCAGAATTATCTGTAGATGTCACATGCATTTAATGGATGACATCATACTTTCAAAACAATATTAAAGACCAAAGATATTAATAAGGACTTCCAGATTTGTACATATTGTTGGCCACAAATCTGAAATTACGCACACAGCCACTGACTGAACACAAAAGTAACATGTTGTACAATGTAAATCATAAATCAGAAGAGAAAACAGACTAAACAATAAAAGGGCAAGTCCACAAACACCGTGGAATGAGGAAAGGGACTTTTTTATAAAAGTTCAAATATATACAAATATAAATTGTTTTTGTCATCAAGAATCAAGCAAATCATACTTCAAAAAGAAATCGTGAAAAGCATCAGAGAAGGGTTCTTTCTTCTTTTTTTCATTTTAAAAGCTCAACACAATACATGACATGACAAGATCATGTCCGATCAATTTTAAAAGCTGATTTAATTTGAATTTGATTCGATTTTGTTTAAGTTTTCCAAATTGGCACAAAAAGCTGTTTCGTGTATAGCAGATGCTCACGATTATGCTACAAAATCTGTCAGCTGTGAAGGTGGCGAAGGAGATGGTAAAAAAGGGTTTTAAGGTGTGTGTAGCTCAAAATAATACCATTTAAATGTCATATTCATAAAATCATACACATACTTAAACTAAATAGAACACATATGTTGTCTTTTATGGTGTCAGTAGATATGTGGCAGTGCAGTCTTCTTTTAGTCTGTAAACTAACAAAATCATCAGCTACAAAACACGTCTGCCTGATTAGAAAACTTTCAGGAGCGAAGGTGTGGGATGAGATGGGATTTGAGGTGCTGTGTGGGATCTTCTATTGATATTATCTGAATCAATAAGGTCAATGAAATTTAACTTTTAACCATCCATCCATGTTCTTCCACTTATTTCTACCAACTCATCTGGGGAGACCCCGAGGTGTTCCCAGGCCAGCAGAGCAATATGATCTCTCCAGCGTGTCCTGGGTCTGCCCCGAGGCCTCCTCCCTGTAGGACATGCCCGGAACACCTCACGCAAGAGGCGCCCAGGAGGCATCCTAATCAGAAACCACCTCAACTGGCTCTTTTCGATGTGGAGGAGCAGCGGCTCTACTTTGAGCCCCTCCTGAATGTCTGCACTCCTCACCCTATCTCTAAAGGAGAGGCCAGCCACCCTTCAGAGGAAGCTCATTTCTGCCGCTTGTATTTGCAATCTCGTTCTTTTGGTCACTACCCAAAGCTCATGAGGATAGAGACGTAGATCGACCGGTAAATTGACAGCTTCGCTTTCATGCTCAGCTCCCTCTTCACCACAGCAGACCGGTGCAGCGTCCGCATCACTGCAGATGCGGACGCTGTATCCAGTGTGTCTGCAGAGCCTAAAAAACATAAAATGTAAAATTCACAAGGATCGATGCAACAGCAACAGATAAGAGAAGCATTCTATTTACAATAAGATTACCTGCAACTCAAATTGTAAGAACTGTCTTCATGCTCCAAACCTGCTGTGCTGATTACTGAAGTTTAGGAAGAAAGAAGATATCATAATATCATAATTTACTTTGCAACTTGGCAGTAATGAGGTGCAGCTCAATAAATTGTCAGTACTGGGCTACATGTAAAACAACCAATTACCTTACACGAAATAAAACCACATGACTGGTCATAACTCCAAGGAAGTAACATGAAAAAGTCCATGTTTTTTTGAAGTATTTACAGTACATGAAAAAGAAGAACTATCTAATTATCTAATTACAGAGGCTGCATTAAAAACTGCAGCACTGAAAAGGTGAAAGTGATGATGAAATCATACCATGTTGTTCAGACAAGATTTCCTGGATCAGGAGCTTTTCTCTTTCGTCTCCATTTCCATTGTTGCTGACACATTCAACAGTGCTGCTGCCATGGTTTTTCACAGTTAGGCTGACAGTGCTGTTGACTGTGTGACTGGACACAGTGGTGATGACAGCGTACTCGGTGTGGTTCTTCGGGAGCAGCCATTTGATGGTAGGTAAAGGAAACTCTTCACTGATCCAAACCTCTGCCTGAAGCACACATCCAGAGCCATCCTGGATCTTTGAAAGCCCTCTAAACACAGAATCAGAAGAGAAGGGACGGCCTAGGATTGGTGCAAATCTGAATTTCAGTTTCAGGATTAGTGCTATCTACTTACAAGTCATAATCACATCGACATGTGATGTCACAGCTGTGTCAAAAGCATTGCAAATGTAACTTCCGGAGTGATCTGCTGTCGCGTTACGGATGACGAGGGAGGCTAATCCCGTGTCACTGTGCAGGTTTGTGTTGGAGCTAAGTTTCGACCACACAACCAGAGCTGGAGGGGAAACTTTAAATGCTGCAGTTCACATTCAGAGCCTCACCCTCCCTCACATTTGTAACACCACTGATTTTAACTTCCTTCACATCTATGAGACAAATAAGATAAATTACACAACAATGTTCTCTGACTTTCTAACTTTCTTGCGAGAGTAAAGTCAATTCTTTAAAATCAGATTTTTCTTTAAAAGCCAATTTGAGACAGTTCACATTCAGAGCTGAAGTCTTTTCCATGTTAGTTTTGCAGGTGACATTGGTGTTGTGATGTTCAGCTGAAGGGTCAAAGGTCAAAGCTGAGACGTGTCTCTGTGTGAAAGCAGTCAGATTCTCAGTCTTGGTGCTATCTGTGACGTGAGAGTCAGTCCCTCCTGCTCCTCTCCATGTCCAGGTGATTTCAGGAACGGCTGCAGAGCAGAGACCTGGAGAGGCTGCTGTCCCTCTGTCAGTGTGGGATTCTTTACTGTGGGCTTCTGAATGAGACCTAATTGAAATGCTGGCCATTAGTGGAATTAAATCCGAGCTCAAATGATAGGATATTTTCTGGCCTTTTATTAAGAACGGCTGCAGTTCCAAGTGCTTGTAGTGGTCAGCAAATTCCCAAAATGAACTAACACTTCATTAAGATGATGAAAATACTCAAATACTCAAAATGTTGTTGTACAAGACTGAATATGTATTTTCTACAGTCTTGCCCTCAGAGTAGCTTTTCCTGCCTTTAACAGAGACGGTCACTCTTGGAATGAATCTAAAGCCATCTTGTTTCCCATTCAGGTCATCGGTGAGTCTGAACTGATATGATCCAGAATCAGACGCTCTGAGATCTGAGTTCTTCCGACTAACATCGGGCTCCAGAAGTGACACTCGTACTTCAAATTCAGTCTGAGGTTTCTTGTCTGCGTTTTTGTTGCTGTGAAATGTTATGTCGGCATCACCACAAAATTTTTTAGATGTTTCACATTTGGACCAAACTATATGTTTGGGTGTGAAGGCAACAGCAATCGTGAAAGAACACGGGACCACAACAGAGTCCAGCCTCAGCCGTTAGGTCTCGCTCACTCAGAGTAACACAGTAATCTTTGTCACAGTGTTCTTGTCCCCATGCTGAGGCTGCTCTTAGTGCAAAGGGGAAGATAAAGATAGTGACAAGAATATGTAGTTTGCAGTAATAAACATGATATCTTAGTAAAGATAAGCTGCTTTGGACGCATGTCAAGAAAAAAGTTTCATATCTGCAGAGTGACAGGATTACAGAGGAGAAGCTGCAAACCTGTGTGAGCGCACACAGAGAACAGCAGAGCTGCCCAGATGAGAACAACCATCCTCGGGCGCCCAGGTGGCTTAGTAGTTAAAGCTGGCAATAACATCCATATGCCACGTTGCGGTGCGGGTGACGCAGGTTCAAGTCCCAGCCTGTTACCAGTATGTCCGCGTGTCTTCCCCTGTATCTTTCCCTAGTTTCCCGTCTCTCCTCTACTGCAAATAAACCTGCTGTGGCCAAAAAGAGACATCCTCTTTACTCCACAGAATAACTGATCCAGGAGCTGCAGCAAACATGTACAATAAAAATAAAACAAAGGAATCACACAAATAAAGGATGTGGCATGCTCACTCCGAAGTTGTTCCTGAAACAGTGAACAAAAAAAATTCTCACAGCGCAAAAATAGCACTCATACAGTAAATAACCAGGACAGCAGTAGGTCATCTATAATATTTAAAGAACGTATAATGGTCACTGAACTTCCCCAGCACTTCTATAAATGTGAAAAAGAGTTTCAAAATAAAAGATACATCGAGATGTTTTTTGTGTCTGTTTTTTTGTTCATCTTCACTCTTCTCTCCGTCCTGACCTCTGCTGAGCTCTGCTTTTCCTCGTCTCTCTTTTCTGTGTCTTCCTTCTTCTTGCAGCAAGATTTCAGGAAGTTTCTCATCACACCACTGACCTTATTATATATTTATATATCTGCATATTATATATTTGATCACAAAATGTTTATCATTGGCTAAATTTATTTGTTAGTTTTTTTTTGTTTTGTGTTTTTGTTCCCCTGAAAAATCGTATCATTGAATACTGAATACCTCAGATCAGCCCCAAAGACTCTCCAATATCAGAGAGAAAACATGAGATGTACATGAAATTTAGTTTTTCAACACTTCAACATCGTACAACACGTGCAGCATCTTTGTGTTACCATGAGAATGCTTTCCTATGGGCTCAAGCCCGCAGGAATTAAGATCGTAAACAGCAGTGTTAAAAAGTTCCTCAAGAAAGATTACCAGCATTAAAGAATTTAAAGAATTTAAAAGAAACTCTTTCTCTCAGTGTTTCCCCATTTCAGCTGCATACAGCCTCTCTGCTAACACATCTGCATATCTAAGCTTTTCTTGTTCCTATTTATATTGTATCTGTAACAGAATCTGTACTGTTTTAACACTGTGGGAGTTACAGGCACTGCTGTGTCCTCTGTAGTTGTTTGCACTGGATGTGCAAGATTTTAACCAAAGAACCATGCAGTTTGGTGTGTGGGAACCCCATTAGTGGGAACCGTGTGTGTGTGTGTGTGTGTGTGTGTGTGTGTGTGTGTGTGTGTGTGTGTGTGTGTGTGTGTGTGTGTGTGTGTGTGTGTAAGAGAGAGAGAAACTGAAGCTACATACTGTAGCTGGACCCAGAAAGTTGTGATCACCAACATTACATGCATCAAAAATTTTCTCCTGAGTCTTTTCCACATTTAAAATGAGGCACTTTGTGTCATTAAAGTCAACAAGCTGCCTTTCTTATGAATGTGATGCTTGCATTGTTATTCATAAAGAGTAAACATAACGTAGCGGTGTCGTCTGAGCATTTAAATATATGATGTGTGAAATAATGAATACTGATGAGGAGCTCTCATACTGACAGATTAAAGCTGAGACAGATTGTTATTGGCCTTAACCTGCTCAGTCATATTTATTAGAAATGAGTGATGCCATCTGAAATGTAAAGAGCTGACATCCAGCTGTTTGTGAAAGAACAGATGTAGATGGAGGGTGTTAAACTCAGAGCTGAGCTCTTCTGCACGAGTCTTTAAAAGGAAACCTAAAATCCCAACATGTCTTACAGCTTTCAGTTTAAAAAAATACTGATGATGCGTGAGCTGTGCTAAACAATGTCTGCATTGATGACTTTAATTAAAAATGCATTTTCATCATTGGGTAATAAGCAAATATTGTAGTCATTGTTAGTTTGTAGCTTGAAACGTGGCAACAAATTCTTCAAACTGACTGTGAAGATAGAAGACTGCCCACCTTTAAAAAATGACCTCAAGCAGGATTTTATGACCAGTAAATGTGGTGACAAGAAAAGCAAAATAAAGTTGTGTGCCATATTTACATGACAACACACGTTTCTGCCCTGACACGGAGCTGTTAGCCCAAAACGTATCTATATTTCACATCTAGACATGGTGTGTAGTGTGTCCTTAAAAAGAAATTGAAGAAGCAGAACTCCTAAAACACTATCTACAGCAGACGAACAGTATCTGAAGGTCATGTCCGTGAGAAATAGGAAACTTCAGCAAAGACCTGATACAGATCCTGAGTGATTCATCCATCCATCCATCCATCCATTTTCTTCCGCTTATCCGGGGCCGGGTCGCGGGGGCAGAAGCCTAAGCAGAGAAGCCCAAGCTTCCCTCTCCCCAGCCACCTCCTCCAGCTCATCCGGAGGGACCCCAAGGCGTTCCCAGGCCAGCCGAGATACATAATCTCTCCAGCGTGTCCTGGGTCTACCACGGGGCCTCTTCCCGGTGGGACATGCATGATTCAATTCAGTTTTATTTATATAGCGCCAAATCACAACAACAAGCTCAAGGCGCTTTATATTGTAAGGTAAAGACTCTACAAAAATACAGAGAAAATCCAACAGTCAAAACGATCCAATATAAGCAGCACTTGGTGACAGTGGGAAGGAAAAACTCCCTTTAAACCTCCAGCAGAACCAGGCTCAGGGAGGGGGGGTCATCTGCTGGGACCATTGGGGTTGAGGGGAGAGAGACAGGACAAAAGACACAGAGAGAGACAGAGATTAATAATAACTCATAATAACCCATTCTACTCTTAAGTATCCGAGGAACCACAAGTAAGCCAGCAGTCTGAGAGTGAAGTTCTCTGTTAGTAAGTGTTAATAAGGTACTATGAGGTCTTTAAAGATGGGGCCTGATTGTTCAAAACAAATCCCCAAAATGAACCAAACCAGCCATTAATGCCAAGTGTCATTCAGCTCCATTATTGTTAAGAAATTTGAAAAAAATAGTCCCTTTCCGCATTCAGTAGGAAAATAAGCACACCTTTGTTCATACTTGTGCTCTTTGTGAAGTCAGTATGCTGTAGTGCTTAAGGAGCATACACTCAGTAAGTGATTAGCAATGAGGGCAACCAGAGACCATAAGATGCCAGAGAAATTTGGCATCTTGTAGCAATAAATGGAGGAAATAACTGTTGGTGAGGCGTTGAGTTCAGATCACAACTGTAATTTCCAATTAGTCTAAACTGGCAGGATTAAATAGGAAGCGATTCTCTTGTTCAAGATTTTTTATTATACTACACTGGTAGGCTGTTCCAGGCATCTTGGTGAAGTTATTCTTTTGTGGTTTTAGGCTGTCTCAGTTTCCTCTGTTTCTTCATGTGATACCAGACTGACTTTATGATGTTGAGATCAATGCTCTGTGGGGGTCAGACCATCTGTTGCAGTACTCCTTGTTTGTCTTGCGGCTGAATATAATTCTTTCTGACTCTGGCTGCATGTTTGGGCTTGTTTTCATGCTGCAGAATGAATTTGGGGCTGATCTGAGGTCTTCGTGATGGATTGTGTGATTCCTGAGAATTGTTTTGTGCTATATGCACCACGCTAAAATGCAAAGCTTGACATGCATTGCATCAGTTAAGTAAGGTGCAACAATCAATCACTTCACCTTTGCAGCGTTGTATATACAGTATTTTGTGTACATGTATGTGCAATATTTGATGCCTCAGCTGTGACACACAGACACACACACACACACACACACACACACACACACACACACACACCTACAGACACACACACACACACACACACCTACAGACACACACACCTACAGACACACACACACACACACACATGCATACTCTCATGGTATCCACTAATGATGGCAGGCCAATCAATCACAGTTGGAAGCTTGGGCTTCTGATCTATAATTCATGGGCTTTTTCACAACATTTTGACATGCGTGTAGCTTTTTGAAGCACACACATGCATGTTGTTGTCTTTTTCCAGTCTAACTGATCAGTCAACAGTTCAGAGGGTTTGAAAACAATGCCTGCTTGAGTAAATCACCAGTTCTCAGGACTATCAGCGTTAGACCCCTTTAACTGGGGCACATGTCCCAGTGTTCATTTGCTGGGCCCAAGGAAAAGCTCACATTCTTTGCCATTGGCCTTGGACTCTGCAGAAGGAGTCAGGAGTGACCATATTTGAATGAGAGGGTGGAGTTTTCAGCTAATGCTAGCAAGCTGAATTTATAAACTGTATGTGTGCTATGGGCAGATGTGGGTGCCTGTTAATAAGTGCTCAGTAACAATCTAATCCAACCTGCTTTTGGACTCAGCCTCAAGTGGGCATTCAAGGCAGTGCAGTTTTTAGCAGTGTTGGTTGCTGCTCATTAGTAACAGGACAGTTATAGATTCATTTTCTATTCAATATCAAAGCATTTAGTTTCACACAAATACAAGCTTACATGCACATTTTGTTGTGCAGGTCTGTACATGTGCGGCAGTCTATGCAATAATGCAGGGATCAGAGCTCAAAAAGACAAAATAATAACTCATATCAGCATGAAACAATATACATTTATTATAACACACACAATGAGTTCATTCACAGTCAGGTCAGCAACCACTTTGCCTGAATGAAAACTAGACACTACAATTTAATACAAAAAAAAAAAAAAAGATTAACTCAGTTTTTCACTTTTTGGAAAAAAAATATTTACTTTTAAACATTAAAATCTGTTTGTATGCTTTATTTTCAAGTGCAAAATGATGATGGATGCACACACAGTTTCATAAACTGATTACATTTTTATTATTTGCCTGTGCAGTATATGCATTTATACGTAAAATGATCTGCAGCAGGATGGCAAAGGCAGTGCTAGTGGGCAAAGCAAGAGAAGTTAATACATCACATTGTAAAGCATATTTTATACATTTGGTAATCATTCAACAAAATGAATGAGTTGAGTAATGGGAGGTATGCATGTAGTTGGAAAGTCAATGTTCACATTACTGAAAGTGACAATCCCATCAAAATCAAGCAAAACACATTGAATGATCTCATAAAAACCTTTTAAGCCGATGACCTCTCCCATTATGCATGTACTGTGAGCTGCGTTATGTACAAAGTATGCCTCATTACACACACAATTTTTTTTCCCTATCAAATCTGCTTTGATGTCTAAGGAGCTGAATGCCTGTTTACCTGTAATGGATTCCCTTTTGGAAATACAAATGCAAAGAGTCCGCGGAGAAACATTTGAAAAATTGTCTGCAGATGTGACTTATACACAGTCCAAGATTTTTATCCAGGCGTCCCTTTGATAAAACTTACCGACAAAAGGAAACATTTACTGCTCTGCACTGGGTCCAAACATTTCTTCTTCTTTTTCCCAGCCCCCAGCTGCATATGCAAAGACTGCTGAATAACTGATCCAACCTTCCTGTCTATCTGGCAGCAGATCTATTAGTTCAGCTGCTGGTTTGACTTGGATATATGACATGCTGGCTTCCCTTTCTACCTTTGTGCTGTTCGCATTCAGTATGGACCAATGCCCAAGTGCATCTGGACAGCAGCCCGAGAGCGTAATGTGTGAGGGCTATAAAAGACACCCGACCTCAACACTGGACAGGAAGAGCGTGTTCTATAAGATTTAACTCTGACTTTGAGATGAGAAAACACGTGACAGGGTAGTATAGGAACTGAGAATACAGCATTTCTGCCCTAGTATAATGTGAGATACAATGTTGCAGTCACTCATGAAGCACTTTTCTAGAATTCTGTTACAAAGTGCTTCTTACAAGCAACAAAACAAGGAAAAAAAATCTTACTAATAATTTGAGAAATCTGTATATATCTGTCTGTTCTTCAGCTACATTAACAGGTGTTCATCCAATGTGTTGCGCTCCATGGATGCATTGTTTAGGTGACCGCTGCCTGTTCACACACACGTTTGTCCGGCTGTCTCGTGATGACATTCACTGACATCATTTGCATTCCCAAAAATCTGACCTCTGTGTTAACCCATCACAATGCCAAACCCTCACCCAATAATAACCTAACACTAAATCTAACTTTAACATTAGGCCTTTATGTATTATTTATTCATTTATTTGGTTCCCTGTGACAAATGACTTCAGTGGCAGGTTGTTTGGATGAGTGGTTTTCAAGAAAGCCAGAAGTCTCCCAGTTCTCCACAGTAATGCTTTAAACAGGCACAGTTCCAGCAATTCCAGCAAAGCCATGAAGGCTAAAAGAGGTCACTGACTCCACTGACCTGATTTCCTCAGGCAGCTTGTTTCATAGCTTTGGGGCCTTGAATGGGGCAGTGTACAGGGTCGACTAAGAGGTCAGATATGTCTCCTGTGCATATGTAGTCATATCTCCTCCTCTCTTTGTCTCACTTCCTCTTGCCTCTTGTTTGCTTACCTGTGCTCTTTTTGGTTTCCCACTTCTCGGTCTGTTTTTGTACTGGACCCATTCTGAGCTTTACCAGAGCTTGCTTTTTGTTGCTTTATCTGTATTTGGATCCATGTGATTCCAACAAAAGAACCAAATGGAATTTGAAGTTAAAAACATGGCTGCACAAGCTCTGGGATACATATACACATACAAGTTCATAATTTTGTTTTGGTAGTCTCTTACAATAATACCAGCCACTGAGGAGCCACAAGCCAGTGTACTCCTAATGCTGGTCCTAAGTCTAGAAAAAAATGCCAAGGATTGTACCAGAAAGGGTATAAATCTTTGCCAAATCAAATGTGAGGATCATCAAAAATGAAATTTCCATGCCAGAAAGGGAGACGGAGTGTTAGGAGGCAGTGAGAGAGAAGGAAAGCATGAATGTAGAGGTGCAGGGACTTAAAATGTGGGAACTATGACTAGAAAAGGGAGAGTTTGCTGATATGATGAGACAAGGAAGGTAAATATATTGTCTGTTCAGGAGACCAGGTGGAAGGGAAGCAAAGCCAGGACAGTGGACATGGATTCAAACTGCTGCACCGTGATGTGGACAGGAAGCAAAGTTTGAAGGTGGAATTGAAAGGGGTGGTCAAATCAATTCAAAGTTTATTTGTGCACGCTCATACAAGGTACAGCTAGCAGGGAAAAGCTTTGACAACTACCCTTACACTATTGCACAATATGAGGATATAAATAAAGTGATTTAAAGAATATAATCAAAATGTACAGTCTGAAAGAAGGTACAAGCTGAAAGAGACAGGAGACTACAAGGGAGACAGCAGCTTATAGTGAGTTGTATGAGGCTGGACACTAAGGAAGAAGAATAGGACTTGTACCAAATGTCCAGGCAGAGAGGTCAAGTTGGAAAGGACGTGCAGCAGGTTAGGGTGATTAAGGGTAGAGGTGGAAATGTGCTACCAAGCAAAAAGAGCGTGCTGAGAAGATGGAAGGAGTACTTTGAGGAGTTACTTTGAACAGCAGTTATTGTGCATATAGTTAAAATTTTAAAAATAAATAATTTTATTCAATCACACTTTTATGTGCAAAATTACTCTTTCATTTAACCCTCTAAAATAAAAGTACCACTAACCTCTGCCGTATACTATAAGAATGCAATTTTGCAGTTATGAAAATCATTTTCAAAAGTCTTGGCAAACAGGGGACCAAAAATTAACACATAAAAAACAGACCTGCTTAAATCCACTTGTAAGAAACAAAGTTCTTAAATTATATATATATTTTTTTTGTCTTTTGTATTTCTTTTGTCCTTTTTGTCTCATTTAATGGCAACATAGCAGTGAGCTCAGATGGGTTTTCTCCTTCTGTGTTTTCTCCAGTCAAACATTTGTTTGGCTGCTCTATTAGCTCTGGCATGGCTTCCAATGCCTTTTCTGTATGAGACATCTATGTTGTTTCCCTGAACAGCAGCTCAAACAGAATCACACTTTAGTGAACTCTTAGGAAACCCCAGCACGCCCATAGATTTAAGATTTGATCAGTTTAAAGACAGTTTTTGTTTTTTCAGTAGTTTACTTTGTTTTAGGTCAAATGTTATGCTGTCCTGTCCCGGTCTAAACTTGCTCTAAACTTATAACAACACCAGTTGTTATATGTATCTCACTGGTTTACCTTCAAGGACTAGTTTAGCTTATGTCTCAGTTCAGGAAGTCATAACTAATTCACACAGAAATCTTCATGAAATTGAATACCTGATATCATGCAGCACCTTGGATATAAAAATTCTACACTACACACCTGAGCGCCATGATTTATTTACCAGCTAACTCAGCTCAGGTCTCATTAGTGTTAGTCCACTTGTCAGTCACAGCGAGTTCATGTAAGGTTGAACTAAAATAGATCAGCCAACATTATAACCAGTCAAAGTTTCATAAACTTTGCAAGAGCAGGACACAGAATGGAGCAAAGGCAGAGTCTTTGTGGTGAATGCACAACCCCAACAGTCGACAGGACACATTATATTTGAGGGGCTTTTCAGACATTTCTGAGCACATTGCTGTGCTCTCCATTTTTTTCCCAACAAGTCCAAAAATGTTTTTCCATATTCTGTTTTTCAATTCATGCGTTTTTAAAAACAGTATCCATGTGATATCATTAAGCGCAACTGAAACCCTTAAAGTTTAAGTTGTAGCTTTTAAGGAGTCATGTTTTGTCAGCTTGACATTGTTGACTGAAATCCTTTTAAATGCTTTCAAACATGAAAGGAACCAAAAGTAAACTGGTTTAAACTGTAGACTGTGTTTTTTGTTTCTCAGCACTGTAATGTTCAGCTCATCTGTCTCTTGCACTTCACATGGCAGAACTTTAAACAAAAGGATTGAATGTTTCAAGAGATACGATCTTTCTCCAAAACGCCACGTGCAGTTAATCAAATAATCAGTTTCTTTTAATGTTTTGGAGTGACAGTTCATGCCAAGCAAGAGAAATGCTACAAACCAAGCAGCAACCTCAAAAATGAAGCAAGCAAGTAAATCCCATAAATTATAATATCTGGAGGTGCCAAGCTGGCTGAAAAAAAAACATGTCAATCTGGTGTTCAACTTCTGACTTAGTATTTGGTTAGTATTTTATTAATCTGTTACATAGCACTATGTGTGTGTGTGTGTGTGTGTGTGTGTGTGTGTGTGTGTGTGTGTGTGTGTGTGTGTGTGTGTGTGTGTGTGTGTGTGTGTGTGTGTGTACAAAGCTTTTCATGGTCAGTCTGACAGAATTAAAGGTCTAATTTGTGAAACAGCAGACTGGTGGAAGAACACGATTATTCATATGCAAAGTATTTAGCTTTAATGGTTGAGATTTTTCCAGTATCAACTTGTCATAGTGTTTGCTCAAAGGTGTCCTTGTAACAATGGCAGTGATGCATGGTACTGAAAATAGCCCTGAAACCATGACTCATATACTCTTGTGGACTTGAAAGGTATGTGCTAATCCATCTGACCTTCGTGGGGCAGAAGAAGGGCAAAAACAGAGTCAGTGAAGGGGTTAGGATCCCAAACTGATCTGGCAGAAGTTCAGAGAGACTCGGTCTCTGCTACAAAGCAGGCCAGCGGAAACCAATTTAGCCCACCCGAGGTCGTGGCTTCTGGACAGCTGGAGCAAAGACAGCTCCAGAGCTCTCCTCTTATACTAACCCCCAGCAGTTGGATAATGGAATGAAAAAATTGAATTTTTACATAACATATCAGGTTATACAGCAAATACCATCAAAAGAGCCAATATGCGTGTTCATGTTGTAAAAAATTAATTAAATCTTTTCTGTGATCTGGAATTCTAAATCTAGCATGTTTCTCATTAAATAGTTTTATTTTTTTCATTCGCTTTGACTTGTTTGATGGGCAGTGGAGCTCTTGGTCAGTGGAGGCTTGTCTTTGATGTTCACTGTGGTTCCTGAGTGATAATGTGAGATGGAGAGTGAAGCAGACACATGTACCGTACACCACAAAAAACATGGGAGGATTAAAACTGACGATTTATGTTCGATTTAACACAGAAAGACGAAAGCCCTGCAAGCAGCTCTAAAGACATCTTAGAATTCATTAACAAGATAGAAACAATCAACAACACAATCCCAGTGTCCGCATTTACAGACTCAGTGACTGTGGTGTGTCCTCGGGGGTTAAGGTTGTGCATGAGGCTTTCCTTGCTTACATTTTGACCCTCGATACACACTTTCCATAAGTTTACATCTCTGCAGATTTTTGCCTTAGGAAATTACACACAGTTCAAAGGTTTACAACATTAAGCACAGGCTCGCCAGGGGAAAAAATGATAAACAAACAAGCATAGGAGCAACCAACACGAACACTTCAAGGAAAAAGAAATCTGCATTTCAATATGAACAATTTGCTCACTGAAGATTCAGAACTGTGTAGTTTTTTCTCCTTGATGGCACGATGATGAATCCCAAATGTGCTTTCATCAAATCTGATGCAACAAAGACCCAAACCAACAACCAGCTTATGTGAAATGTTTTAAGGTGCAGTTCAATCCCTGTTTATGTGCCCTGGCAGCCTCTGGCACTCATCAGTGAGGCAGCACGTATGACATTTAATTCAGAATATAGGGTGACATTGAGAAGCCAGGGTGTGGGTGGGTTACAAAGCTGCTTGCAGAGGCAGCAGCTGATAGCATGTTCTGTGTGAGATTTGCCAATTAGATGTACTGTACATCAGCTGAGCCATCAGCTGATGTGGGCTTGCATTAAGATCAGCAGGTCTGTGTTTTTGTTGTAAAACTACAACAAAAACCGAACTGACAAAAATAAAATGCACTTCAGTCGGATACTTATAATTTACTTCCGCAAGCCGCACAGAGCCGCAGATTAAGCCTGGATGAGCCGCATGGGGCTCTGGAGCCACGGGTTGCCGACCCCTGATTTAGTGTGAAATAATGTCAAAGTGCATCAGTACAAAATGCTGTCAGTTTAATAAATAAATTCTCTGCTGCAATGGATCCCTAAAAAACCTGCCTGCTTTGATGACTTTTGGCTGTGGAGGGTCATCTGCAGTGCGTCGCCCCCTTTTACCAACATCTGCACATGGAAGGATGCAACCCTGGTTCATTTACTGAGAGCAGCAAAGTTTCAAATTGCAGAGTCGATAAACATGTGAAAATGACTCCTCTATAATATGTTTCACAGCATCACAGACTGCACGTTCTAACCTGTGACTGATGCAGTGAATCTGCTCAGGGAAGATCTTTTTACGCAGAGGCAGGCACATGTAGTTCAGTTGAACTTCCTTCTGACACCGTGACACATGATACCAACCACTTGGTTGGTTTTGAAGCCACACATTTGTCATTTTGACTGTCAATAACTTTGTTTTTGGGTCCTGGTTTTAATTTTGCTTCGTTTTTTAAAACCAGATGCCACCATGTTTGGACACAAAGGTAGAGATGGGGAGGTACCAGTTGATGTTGCTGATGTCTGGGTAGTCGAGAGCAGCTGTGTGGCAGGCAGACAATGGACCCAAAACGCAGGACTTGGAAGCCATAGACGCAAAAAGCAGCTTCTACTGCTGAGCTCTTACAAAACACCAAAAAATAATCCAGAAACGAGGAATCTCCAGGGAACACAACCATGACACACCACATGACAACAGACAAGGGGAAACTGAGACTGGTTATACAAACACAGGTAAAAAATCCAAAAGCAGACTATAGAACCATAATCAAATGTCCACAGTTACAGAAAATCTAGACATGCCAAGAACCCTGGATCCCAGATTGGGGACAGACAGCTTGGTTCAAACTTAGTTTTTCATTAAAACCAACTAAAATATCACCCACCTGTCACTCAAAGTGGTCAGAGTGCCTGTTTATGCATATCTTTAAGTCCTAAATGGGTGATTTCTATTAAAAAAAACAAAACAAACAAACTCACTCCTCGTGGAGACGTCTTAAAGGTGGAAAATAAGGTATAGACACTGAAACCATTATTATTATGCATGAGGCTCCAGATAAGTTTAATACTATGATAATGATAGACATCTTAGTATTTTAGTCAGTTACTGTGTCCCTGCAGCAGGTGCTTCATAAGCAGCTCTGGAGTTTCCCACTGTCTGTAAATGCATCGTGGAGATTTTAATTAGGAGCAGCAGCATCGTTCACCTAACAAACGTATCTAACAAACTCATCTTTTCAGCAATTAACTGAACTCTCTGACTAGAAACAGCCTCTTACCAGAACACCATGATAACTGTGTGGTCACCATGTCAATAATGCACACATGATAATATCACAGAAATGTGTGATTGTTCTTTTTGTGTGCATTGACTGTCTCACCACCTCCACGCACTTGAAATTTGACTGACATCATTGACAATTTTCTCTTAAATTTTAGAAAATAAATAATATTGTGATCATGTTTCTTTTAACCATGATAATTATGAAGTGAAAGTCATCACTTTGCAATTCTTGTACTTCTGTAGGTACACTGGAATTAACAGTTCAGTGCAGTATTACTATTAATGGCACCAGTATGACAAAAAAGAAACATGGACATGTGAGTACAGTACTAACAGAGACTCCAGGACATCGTTGTATGCAGAGACTTTTTAAACCATGTTGGCTGCTTACAGATGTTTACAGATGTTACAGATGTTTCGTTTGAAAGCAGTTTACAGAAGAAGCTGAACATGAGACTTTTACAGTACAACGGCTGGTTGGCTTCAGTCTGTTTCTGCAGGAGTGCAAAAACTTCAGGAATTTCACGACTCAAAATTGAGTTTAGACTATTTATTTTCCACACATGTATTGATAAGGCTTTATGAAAGTTAGGTTGTCTAATTTTAGTGCACCATATTCTTTAATCTGATCTGCTGATCTGGTAATTAACCATAAAGTTCAGAGTTTTGCAGGGTGGCTCATCTTGCCCAGTTTAGTAATTTAGAGAGAAAAATCACCATTTTTGTAACAAACTCCAAAGAAAGCCCTGCTCCAAAACACAGCTGGATGAAGTGCAGTTGCTACAGTGTTGCTGAATCCTTCCCTACATTTGAGGCTTTGCTTCCTTCTCCAGCAGGATGGGGGGGGTAAATAACATTAACTGTGTGGATGCACTGCATAACCTCATGTATTAGAAATGTACTGCATGTTTGGCTTGCATGTACCCTGGACTGGAAAAAGTCATAAACTGTGCCACACACGGAGGTCAAGCTTGGGGCTTTTACGTGTTCCAGCTTCCACTCACCCACACACACTTTCTCCTTTGATATGATCCGAGGTCAGGGCCCCCTGTTGCTATTAAAACCCCATAAAGCAGCAGTGCCGGTGCCAGTTTGGCATGCTATATCCCCCTGAAACCAAAGCCTGAGCGCTGCATCATTTTTGAAACACATGATTATGCAAACCAGGCTGTTTACCTTGGATTACAATCAATATCTAGGTGTCCTGTGAGATTTGTATTAAAGCAAGCGGCAGCAGGCGGCTTTGCCCTGGGAAGTGGGCACGGCTGTATGGAACAGCAAGCAGGACTGTGAGTGCCAGATAAAAGATGAATTATAGATATCCAGCCCCAGGGCTAAATGTGGAGGTGGGTGGAGTGGAGTGCGGTGGGGGCTTGGAGGGGGTATGTCTTGAGTAATGACTCTCAGTGGTGGTGCTCGAAAAGGTGAAAAGGTTAGCATATGTGAAGAAAGCAGATAAATTACAGGCTGTATTTTATTGGGACGAGGACGTGATGCAGAAACAGGGCTCACTTATCATGCTGCGAATTATAAAAAGAAGGGAAAATGGTTCAAGAGACTGTTAAAGATGTGTCAGAGACAAGGATTTTCTCCAGTAGAACAGAATTACAATTTAGAGCTGCTCAACTTCAAACACATCGCAATACCTCAGAGAGTGACGGGCATGTAATTTCAACACAGTGTTAGATGTGCAGGCTCCAACTCTGATGCTGCAGCTGTGCAAAAGTTGTTAAATGTATACCAGCTATTAAAATGACATGAGTTTCAGTGAGCTCTGCACAGGATGGTGCCGTCCAAATCCCCAGGTGAGCTTCCATAACTCCTGTATGAGTCTTTGATTTTTTTTTCTGCAGCCTCAAATAAGAGGTACCAGCCTCAGCACTGATGTGAGAGTGTGTTACTTTTAATGTAATAACACTACAGAAATCTGTTATAGTGTTCATAGTGTTTTTACTTTTTATTTTAATCCTGTTAGCTTCTTTGGAAGGGTTGTATGAAATAATATAAGCTGACCTCTGCAGCAGCTTAAGAAGCACACCAAAGGAACTAAATTAATATCAGCCTGTATCTGTGAAAGACATCAAATTTATGTTTTTCAGACAAAGTAAATTACCCATTCCCGTCTCACTTCCCGGTAATCCATGTTTGTCCAGTTTGCTTGTCTAGCAATGAGCTAGAAAACCAAAATGGACACTTGCTTTGTCCATGCTATAAACATATAATATTCTGATAAATATATAATATTATACGTCTGTGTAGCATTATTTAGTTTTTACATTTTTTCATGCTGTTTGGCAAAATCCAAAAGACTATGATCTTGTTTTGAGGGTCTTTGTCACGTGGAAAACATACACACTTATTTTTCATGGGCGAACATCCACACACACGTAAGTCTGCAGCTGTACAGACGGATGAACAGCGCTGTAGTTTCTGCCACTACTCATTTTAGTGGAGGGTGTGGCTGCATTGTGGTAATGGTGCAGAAAAGTGTAGTAAAACAGCAAAGAGGCAACCCAAATAACAACAGAACAAGAGGACGTGACGTCCAGTAGCAAGGCTGCATGTTTCAAGTAGTTACAGCTCCACAAGCACAAAGTTCACACTGCTCTGCACACTGGAAAGATCAGAATTTCCTCTCTTGGCATGATTTATATGGGAGAAAGTCTGAAACATGGATATGTTCATCTGAGCTGGGTCCTGGATTAGAGGAATGGAAGCTGCTCTGCCCAGCAGACTATTGTACTGCAGGACTGCAGGGTGTTGACTTTATGGAAAACTACCTCAGACTCTACACTAAAAAAAAATCATTATTTGCCCTCATAAACATGAAGCAATAATTTTAAATAAAATGCAGCTGTGATATATCAAATCAAAGGTTTATTTATTCAAACTATGTCAGTCGAGTAAATTTCATTTGACCAGACTGCGGTTCAGTTTAACATTTTACAGTTTACTACTTTAACAGAATTACATGGAACATTTAACTGTAATGAAATTACTTAAAGTCAGCAGTTGGGGGTACCTGGAAATACACACCGGTCCACACCAATTGGCTTAAAAGCTCATGGACATATACACTACACGTGCAATATGCTTTAAAGCATTGGATTGGAATACATACCAAGCAGTATTCCTGGTATTAGACGAGGAGTCTGTGTCCCGTGGATAACAGCTACTGTGGCAGAAAGAAAACTACAGACCAGCTTCAGTAATACTGCAGTGAGATGCTTGTAAGCAGTAAATAAGCAGTTAGGAAAGTAGTTGGATGGAGTGAAGATAGGTCTAACTGACAGAACAGTATGAAGCCGAGAGTCTTTGTGGTTGTTACTGGGTGTGAATCTCATACGTCTAACACCCACTTCTACTAATGACTCTGTGAGTGGATGCAAAAGCAACAAAATATCCAGTCTTCTGAGAAACTGAGGAGAAAGTGCACCGTTCCTGTCTGAAAAGCAGAATAAAGTGCATTGTTTTACAGTGTAGACATAGTCTTTATTATTCATATAATTATGGACACCATGTCTTCAGCTCAAATTAAACTCCACTGACATCATGAAGCAGGGCTCTTTAATGACTGCTGAAGCTCTGAGTGGAGACAGCACTGCAGATGGATAATAAACTGCAATGATTAGCCATGCACGGCAGACCGAGCTGCTGCAGGATTAATGCATCTGACGTCTCTGTGCAGAGCAGCGCTCGTTGCTCTTTCACTTCCCACTACGCCTATGTGAGGCCTGTGTAGGGAGACAGTGTTGAGGCAGTGCACAGATGACGTGTGTGTGTGTGTGTGTGTGTGTGTGTGTGTGTGTGTGTGTGTGTGTGTGTGTGTGTGTGTGTGTGTGTGTGTGTGTGTGTGTGTGTGTGTGTGTGTGTAAAAGAGACTGGGAGATTTTCCAGTGGTGAGAAAAAAGCTGAGCTCAGACTTCAAAGGTGTGTCAGGGCATGCAGTGCTGAACCAGCCTGCCGTAGATGCCAGTGCTGTGTGGCCATGTAAATTTCATGACAAGAATCTCTGTATCTTGTTATCCAGCTACAATCTCACTTATTGCATGTGCATATTTTTTTTACACGGGCATACAATTCTTGTTCAAACAAACCCACCCGCTCAAACTCATTAAAGTTCATTTTATACCATTCACATATCTCTTCCCCTCTGTGGTCTTTCCATCAGTGTATTGTATTTCTCTTAAGCCTGCCAGCTGTCAAATGCAAGCCAAAGCTTTACTCCACCTCTTTATTTTACCCCTCCTCTCCTGCTCTTTCAACTCGTTGGCTCTCTGTCTTCCACACCTTTGTGGTGCTCGGCTCCTCAGCTCTGAACCCAGATCTTCTCTCTGGGGCTGGCCTGTCAGGGTGAACTGAGCCCTACAGCTCCTCTGCTTTCTGTCTGAGAAAACTGGAAGCTCTCTGAGAAGAGTCAGCAGGGCTGGAAAGCCTAAAACCTGATTACTGAGCAGGAAGACCTGCTTTACTGAAGAAGAAGAAGAAGAAGAAGAAGAAGAAGAAGAAGAAGAAGAAGAAGAAGAAGAAGAAGAAGAAGAAGAAGAAGAAGAAGAAATCAAATTAATGAGCTACTCTGGGTTTTTCCTCATACTTTCACCCTCTTTATTCACAGGCTTTTTGGCATAGTTATTACAAGTCTTAAGCCCTGTTTGGGTGGAATTAACTTTACAGGGGGAGGTAGGGGATGAAATATTCCCTGTGATCCTTGATAATGTAACACATCATTCTGGATGGGATTTTAAACTTACAGGATCGGGTCTGTAAGTCGTGGACTTTAAGCAGACCAAAAATGAAATTCAAGTCATTTCGATTCAATTTTAATTTATACCACGCTAAATATGAAGCCACCTCGAGGTGCTTCATATTGTAATGTAAAGACCCTACAATGCTAGAGTGAGATGGTGATACACGGTACTGTAAGCTTCAGGTTTGCCAGGGCACCACTGGGACTTTCATGTTTTGCTTTGTTTGGGGAGTTTTTGACTTGCTCATTTGTTTTTTTCATTTTTATTTTTTTCTTTTTACTTGTTGGTTAAGTTTAAGCACTAAAACGAGTTGGTTTTGTGTGGAATCTAAAAGCTGCTTGATTTGGTTTCAGCACAGCAGTAAACTTGAGTGTTGCTCAACAATAAGTTGGGAGAGATCATCTCACAAATGCCATCGTCAAATTGAAAATCAAATTCAAAGCATCTCAATCAGATTTAAGTCCAGACTTTGACGAGGCCGCTCCAGAACCATCATTTAGTTCTTTGTGTTTTAGCCATGTAGGCTGGTGTGTTTCGGATCATTTTCCTGCTGCTTATCCAAGTGCACTTGAGCTTCAGGGCACAAACTGATGACTGGACATTTCTCCTTTTCATTCTCCTTTTCTGGTATCAGTTCCAGGTCCTGAAGCAGCAAAGCAGCCCCAGACCATCACACCACCACCACCATGTTTGACTGTTGGTGTGATGCTCTTTATATGAAATGCTGTGTTGGTTTTTTGCCAGATGACTCAAACCTTCCAAAACGTTCAAAACTTCACAGAATTTTTCCCAAAGGTCTTTGGGGATCATCGAGGTGTCTTTTGGTAAAAACAAGCCTTTGTGTTCTTTTTGGTCAGCAGTGGATCCTGGCAGAATTATCCAATGGGTAATCTGGGGAAATACCCAGGGACTCATGCACAACTGGGCCCATCGAAGAAGCAACAGTGTCTCAGTAGTTGCTCCAGCAGTTGAGGCTGACATTCAGTGACGACTGACCTTTTCAGGCAGGGGGGCTTTAAAGAGACAGGGGCCAAAGCACAAACATAAATGTTGAAAAGAGGTGCGGGAAAGTTCTCCAAATAACAATACCACGCAATACATGGTCATTGCCATAGTACTCTTGTTTTTCCTTATGGGTGAAAATATTTCCATCAGGCGTGTAAACAGGAACCATAGTGATGTCACAAAGTTAGCAATTATGTGTTTCTGTGGTGTTCAATGAACTACTGTCAGCTACAGTGTGAGTGCTGGTGCACAAACACACTCTGAAATAGTTTTGATACCAAAAAGATATGCTTGATACACTTGATAAACATTTTTGACATAACTAGAATATGAAGCCATGCTGACAAGTGTGATTTTATATATATATATATATATATATATATATATATATATATATATATATATATATATATATATATATATATATATATATAAACAGAGTCCTTGTCATTGTGGTTTCATGTTGAGTCGAGCTTTTAAAAGAGAAGTTTTCCCTCTGTCTTTGTGTGCATTTTGGACTCACTTCCTGGCTGCGTGTGTGTTTTTGTGTGTCTCTGGTAAGTTTCAGAACACTGCTGAGCTGATTTGTGGGGCTATCATACTTTGGTGTAAATATTTGGCATTGCACTTGCCCTTGTTGTTTGGAGTATATTATACAGACTAAAAGAAAGCAGAGCCATAAAAATGGTTATTATATTAGTGATCTTGTGGTCTGTGCAGGGTGGTCTGAGCTGGAGAATTCCTGTGCTTGAACAGTCCTGTGGAGAACCCACAAAATATGGATGGTTAAATAGAAAATACATCTTTTTACCCTTGTAGCAGTGGCGTAAAAGGAAGGTAATATTTTGTCATTCTGTTTATTCAGCACTTTGTTTCAGCACATCTTCTAGACAGAGTACATATAAGGAATTGTGTATCAGGACAATAATTCTTTGTTGTGACCACTTCTTATGTCTAGTGCCACTATCAAGCCAAAGTATGCAAACACTATAAATAACTATCAGGCCTTGGGAGCCACCATGGCACCAAAGCCCTTTTAATATGCACTCTGTATCTGAATTGCATCCATTAACTGCTTTTTTAGACAAGCACATTCTTACACACACTTTATTTCATGGTCATATTCATGTTATCGTGGCACAAAGAAAGAGTTTAATACCGTTTCATACTGCATTACACATCTCTCACTGTTATTTTGGGATATCACAGATAATACTATGACTTTAACATTTACAGATGGCCACATATCAGCAAAAATCACTATCCTGATGAGTAGGGCATACACCAGAAATTTACCATAACATTGTAAATATGAAAGTCCTGGACCCCTCTGACACTTTCCCACAGCAACTGAGGTGAAACCTGCCTGTGAGTGTTTAGGCACGTTGGATCATCATCACTTAACGCAGTGAGCGTAGCTTTAGCAGCTGAAGAGACTGTTTTTCTTTGGAGTTGGTGGAGACCAAAGCAGCAGGCTGTCGGTGTATCTACTGACTGTGGGGGTCTATGTCAGTACTGTCTGTTTCTGTTGTGTCCCAATGTGCCACAGAAATCTGCTATTGCAGGCTTAAGCCGTGGTTGAATACCACGCTGCAGCTTTTTCCCACTGTTCAGTAGCACAGTGTAGAAAAAAATGCCCGACAACCCTAAAAACATTTTCCCCATAGCACAGACACTTTCAACTACTTTCAACTGCTTTTTGAACGAACAATGAACATTTCACATTTAAAATGCTGAGACAAATGAATTTTTATTTTCAGACTGCAAGTCTTACATCTGCGCGGGTAAGATCTGCCTGAAGCATCTCGTCTAGTAGAGGTTTTGGTGAGTAGAGGCCCGTGTATGTAGCTGTTTTTTTGTTTTTTTTAATTCATCTCAAAGCTCTTTGAGAAGCTCTGAACTTATAATACATTCAGAGCCCAGAGAATTATGCTACATCAGAAATTAAATTCCAAGCTGACAGACTCTGGACCATAAGAACGTGGTTTTACTGATTCAAATAATTTTTATCTGAAATCACTCTTAAAAACATTTTTACTCACTGAGGTCTTTATGAGGGAAGGCGCTTACTGGGCAGAGACTCACTTCTTGGTGTCACTGATTACACATTCCTGCCATTCCTTTCAGATTCCGCTCCGCGCTGATACAACTGCATCACACAGTTTCTTCAGATTTAATTTAGCTGTAGGTGTAGATGTGAGTGGTTCTCTCTCACTCTCTCTCATGAAATGTCCAGGGTGTAGCCCACATTTTGCATAACATGTTATCTTTCAAATTAAATCTCATATGTGCATTCTGACGTTTTTCATATTGGGTGTTCCAAATAGGCAGAAATTCTGTGTAAACCTAAACCCTGAGCACTGTGGATTGCCACTGACAGTAGATCTCAAGAGGTTAAGGTGTCTGGGATATATCTGGCACACCACTGAAGCGGTCTGTTTGGACCTGACAGTTTTAGAATCAATTTACCTGACAGAAGAGTGGTGATTGGGCAAGTGTTGGTTTAAAGACTAAAATGAAAATGTTTGCAGAGCTACATCCGAAGCTCTAAATCTTGGGTACACTCACCACACTGTGTCACTCTGCTGGGTTCTCCTGAGCTCTTTGAGTCAGCAGACATGTGATAATTAGAAAAGACTGCTTAGCAACTTTTGCAAATTTGCATGCATGATACAGAAGTTACCATGAAACCACAGCATGTGTCTTATCATAACGTTACCATAACTTGCAGTGTGCCACCTGTTAATTGGTTGTGGTTAAAATGTCCCTTGTTTAAGGAGAAGCTATAAAACACAGCAGGTTTCCTGCTATTTACACTACTCTATGCTTGTGATAGGTAGCCCAGAGACAAATGTGTGTGTGTGTGTGTGTGTGTGTCGCCTCACATATTCAGTATTAGTGCCACATCACCATTCCTGCTCATTAGGAGCCTGCAAGAGCACACTCGGCCAGTTCTCACATAGGCAAAGTTGGAGGGTCTTCAAGAAGTGTGCAATTACATGCAGAGGCTAAGATGCTGGATTCCTGTC
Source organism: Archocentrus centrarchus (assembly GCF_007364275.1). Classification (NCBI taxonomy): domain Eukaryota; kingdom Metazoa; phylum Chordata; class Actinopteri; order Cichliformes; family Cichlidae; genus Archocentrus; species Archocentrus centrarchus. The sequence goes on along the minus strand of NC_044361.1, from coordinate 36,445,684 downwards.
AACTCAGTCTGCGTGTGCCTGTCTCACCAGTGTCTGTCTCAAGATACTGAAAATGCTATGTGTAGCATTTTGTGTTTCCAAAAAAAAAAAAGGGCTGTATTCCTAATAAACAAAGCTCTGGTTTGCCACACACTGCAGTGACTAGTTGTGAATAAATTGCTTTTCCTACTGAGTTGTCTTCTTCTAGATCATAGTGTCTGCGACTGAAATCCCAGTGCTTCGTATTTCAAAGACGATGTTGAAATCTTGTAAGAATGTTTCATAAAAGCTAATATAGATTCATAGAAGGTGATTAAAACTGTGCCTTCAGAAAGGGGGAACTGAGATAAAGAATTAAAGAAAGTAGAAATAGTTTCAGGTTTGTGCTAGAAAGTGAAAGCCAGCACATTCACACAGCTTACTTAAATCTAAAGAGCTCATGCAGAAGCTGTATGAATATCAAAGCAAAACTCCTTGATGCTTTAGGTATGTTACAACATTTCAGACAGCATCATAGTATAGAGACTGTGCTTATTAGTGTGACAAATTATCTTTCAAGAACTGCGAACAATAAAAGTCTAATGCTACCACTACATCACACAGAGGCATAACATTTGATTCCATGCTAATGACATTCAGCTCTATCTCCCAATAAAAGGCTCAGGCACAAGAAAACCTCTTCTACTTCTTCTTCTTCTTTCAGCTGCTCAGGTTAGTGCATCATCTGTCTCCAGCTCACCTGGTCTCTTTGAACTGCTCAGGATTACAGTGGCAGCATATCAGTAGAATTTAGTTGTGTTTAAGCTTTAATACAGAGTAACAAGTAGAATTAATTCCTCCTGAAGCAGCAAAAGTAACATTACACTGCTGCCTCCATGCGTGGCTTTAGGTCTAATGCTCTGTTACCTCCACCAAGGAGGTTATGTTTTTGGTCTGTGTCATTCTGCCTATGAACACAATACCTCAGAAGGTTTTGAATGAATTCTGATAAAACTTTGTAGGGGTGTAGAGGTCAGAGGTCATGTTAACAATATTTGTGTTCCATCCACCAAGGTCTTCAAGGTCAACTTCATGATTTAAGCTGACAAAAAGCCTTATAACTTAGAAACTTACAAGGGACATGTGCACTGTCAATATATAGAAAGTAATGGACTGGTTCTTTTATGGCACTTTTCTACGCTACTTTGAGCACTCAAAGCGCTTCAGAGTGCATGAAGTGCTATGTATTTAGCATTCACACGCATTCACACTGCGACGGACCTCTTCTTCAAGGTCAAATAAGGTCAAACTTTCATAAAATGTCTTTTATCTTCAAAACTCCGCCTAAAATGCTGCTGCCTTTGTTTGTATTAGCAGCATTTAGGAAATGATACTGGTATATGTGGACTCTAAGTATCACATTATAGTGTGCACAGAATGAGCTGCCTTGGCGGAGGGTTGCACTCTCACAGTGTTTCCTGTTTGTTTTTGGTTTAGATGTATTGAAACACTGCTCCTGCCTTCCAAACCCTTGAACTCATCCATCCGTAGAAAACAGTCATGAAGGCGCTGAAGACTTGAATGCAATGCAAAAGAGCCTTAATGTTCTTGGGTGTTAGCAGTGGTTTTCACCTCTCCACTCTCCCAAGTCTTTTTGCAGGATGAATGATCACGCACTCTGGAGACTTTTGGATGGTGCCAGCTGTCTTATTCAGTGTCTTCCCCGTTTGTAGCTAATGTACGACAGTGTGGCTGTGTGGAGTCCTGAAGCTTCAGAAACAGTTTTGTAATACTTCCCACACTGATTCAAACACCTTCTCTTTCATCTCCTCTAAAGGATCTTCTGAATGTTTTGCAGCATGCTACTAGCGAGTCACTTTCGCCAGCTTTATGTTCGTGTAAATATTGGATTTAATGATGATTTGCTTGAACAATCCCGGCAGTAGTCAGTCCTGGGTGTGTGTTATCTAGCGGCAACCAGTTTCGATGCGGTTTGGTTAATTTTTTAGATTTATTAACTAAGGGGTGAATACTTTTTCACACAGGCTCAGGTCATACTGAATAATCCATCTTTCTTCAGTACAGCCAGATATCATTTAAAACTTACATTTTGGGTTTACTCAGGCTGCCTTTTTATGTTAGACTTTGTTTGGAGAAAAAGTACAGTTTAGTATGGGATACACACACACATTATCTGCTGTATCATGGTGAACAGGTTATACAGATGCTAAACAGAGGCATAGATACAATGTGTATTTGTACTTTACTACATTAACAAGTGCCATCTACTCATTATGACGCTGTGTGCCCCTGAGTGGATGAACAGGTGTAGTTAGCTGCTCTCCACATCCCTGCAAACACAGACAGTGAGAGAGGGAGACAGAGGTGATGAAGAGCGAGGGTATACGAGACACCTTTGTGTTCACACACAGCAATGAATGATTAATCCTACTGTAATTAATTAGTAGACAAGTAGCCAGTACTGGTTAGCGATTATTGTGGTTATTCCTTTTTTTTAAATTCCTTATTTTATTGGTTTATTTATATCTTTTGAAGGGGCTGTTTTCCATGTCTAATTGACAGTAACAGCAGGCTTGTGAGATACGTTTGATGAACAGTAGCTTTATATTAAAGGTTGTAGCTTATGCCTGTTGCCTGGGCTCAGTGGGGGTCAACTTAGAAAAATGGATACGCAATGTAATGTGTGTACAGAAAATCATTTGTACCTACAGTCATCAGACTTTTCAGTTCTCATACAAATAACAGATGAGATATAAAAGACATATCTCATCTTTAGTCTTTTCTCTCTCCCCTCAGCCCCCTCACAGCAGATGACCCCCCCCCCCCCCCCCCCCCCCCCCCCCTCCCTGAGCCTGGTTCTGCTGTTAAAAGGGAGTTTTTCCTTCCCACTGTCACCAAGTGCTGCTCATAGGGGGTCGTTTTGACTGTTCTTGCAATATAAAGCGTTATCTAAATAAAATTGAATTGAATTGAATAAGAATTTTCCTCTGGGATCAATAAAGTTTGAAGCCTTTGTGGACTTCCTCGGTGAATACCCTTATGTGTTTCTTGTAGGTGCCATAAATGCTTTATCAAAACTCTAAGTTTAGAAGAGGGGCACACTGTGGTTAGTTTACTGCTGACTAAGCTGACATTAGCTCTGTGATGGGGCCCCATTTGAGTGATTGTTTCCATTACTATCCTAGTGTTGTATGTTGCAGTTTTCATCCTTTACAATGACCCAGTAGGCTGTGTAATAGTAACAAATATGAGCCAAACATGAAATTACAGCCATGGGTGTATCACTGATCCCAGTGCAGATTAAATTTCTTGTGTCAGGGTTTGTGCGAACAGCGCTGCACAAATAAAAAAAAAATCTGATATCACTGTATTTCTTGTTAACATGTGTAGTTGGAAGGGAACACATGATATCAAATTTCCCACAGCTTGCAAAAGAGGGTGACTGAAATGCATCCTGTCTATATTTGTGACATCGAGCTGCATTGTTAAGCTAAAACAGATGAAGGAAAAGCCTTGTACCCGACTGCCCTCGATGTAAAGCAAGGCTGGATTGTGTTGCAACCCTGAAGGTCCAGAGTCACATAAAGCCAGAATTGACAGCAACTATCAGAAGACAGAGGAATGCCTGGAGGAAGGCAGTCATCTGGGATTACTGGGCAAGAGAGTCAGCATATCATATTGCCATTTTCTTGTCTCTTTCCTTATTACTTTTGCCAAAGGAGAGCTGCTTGAACTGGATGCATTGAGGCCTCTGACTTGTATCTGTTTCAGCTCAGTGTCAGAAGAAGTATTAGACTGAAATTTCATATGAAAAAAGTCAGACTGGCTGGCTTCTTTAACTGTGCACTTTGGATTGTTGTAAAACTGCTCACAAATACTTTCACATGCAAAGCAGTTTAACTCACCTCATGTGTGTTATTAGAGTCTGAAGGATCTGAACCTTTTAAAGTTACTTGACAATAAACAGCCTGTCCATTTGAGACGCCATTTCCTCCTCAGCTTACAGGTTATCTGCTTTAAGCTGTGCGTTTGTGAGTTATACCATGGAGTCAGGCACAGTGAGGATGTACAACTACTGACAAGACAATCTACCTCTGTGGGAGCAGAGTTTAGGTAGCTGCTCTGCACTGTGCTAGCACATGGCATTGAAGAGCATAATAATGAAGGAATTAGATCCTTAAACTTAGTTACAGCACTTTCACAAAGACTTCTACTGTAATAAAACTGCTGTGTAATCCATTAAAGTAAATGTAAATGTTACTAAGAAATGATCAGACAGGAGGGGGCTTTCAGGGAATACTGTTAGGTCTTCAGTTTCTATGCCATATGTTAGGACAAGATCCAGAGTATGATTAAAGTGGTGGGTGGGCTCCTTTACATTTTGAGAGAAGCCAATTGAATCTAACAATAGATTAAATGCAGAGTTGAGGCTGTCATTCTCAGCATCTACATGGATGTTAAAATCACCCACTATAATTATTTTATCTGAACTGAGCACTAAATCAGATAAAAAGTCTGAGAAATCAGACAGAAACTCTGAGTAAGGACCAGGTGGATGATAGACAACAACTTTGGGTCTTTGGTTAATTAATACATTGAATGGAAGATTGCTGCTACTCCTCCTCCTCAGCCTGTGCTTCAAGCATTCTGGCTGTTTCCATGACTCAGGGGTGTTGATTCATTTAAACTAATACATTCATCTTGCTGTAACCAGGTAAGACTGCTACTCTGCCTCCTGGTCTCAACCCTGGATTGTCACGTTTTTGGGGTGAGGTTAATAAATTTGGCCAGATTTCTAGAAATGAGAGCTGCTCCATCCAAAGTGGGATTGGGTGCTGTCTCTCCTAACAGTACCAGGTTTTCCCCAGAAAGTTTCCCAATTATCTATAAAGCTCACATGTTTGGGCACCACTCAGACAGACAGCGATTTAAAGAGAGCATTTGTAGTGTGAAGTTGGTCATTTTAACAGCTCTATGAGGGTTCACTCATTTTTGGAGCCAGGCTCAAGTGGCCACTTGATCTCTCCTATTGGAGAGTTCAAGTGCACCTGTAGCAAACACTAATCTCTCTAACTTCATTTTCACAGGCAGAACTTTTGCCAGCAATGGGGAATCTTTGGAGTAACCTAGCATGTTTCTTTGCAAAGACTACGACTGAAGCTGAGTTGTCCATTTATTGCCATGTTGGTAAAGCATCAACACTTTGAAGATTTTTTTTCTTTTTTTTAGCAGTGAATACTATGCCAGGTTCTGCTCTCAGAATACAAAATATACCTTAAAGAAACAGTGTCCCAACACCTTAAAGATCCCAGTACTCCAGATATAATTGTATTTAATCTTTGACTTGCACTGTTTGCAGTTAATGAGACAGAAGCAAGTATGACTTGAAACCTGAGATTGTGAGCACTGAATTTGATACACTGTGTGCAGCAGACAGGGCTTTCAAAGGCACAGACACAAATGTCAAATACACACTGGATCTAGGTCAGTGTTTAGCATTTGTATAACCCGTGCATCATGATACAGCAGTGTGTGTGTGTGCGTGTGTGTGTGTGTGTGTGTGTGTGTGTGTGTGTGTGTGTGTGTGTGTGTGTGTGTGTGTGTGTACACTATATAAAGTCACATATAATCCAAACCACTTGTGGTTTGTAAACATTCATCGCAGACATCTTATAAATTCTCACTTTGAATATTGAATTAACATTGTGTAGTAATATGTAAGTAATATACATATGTGTGGACATGTAACCAGTAGAACAGACACTCAGTGGGAAAAAAGATCTGCATTTGCAGCCCTTGTTCTGAATTACAGCCTGCTGTGATAAGGTGCAACACAGACTGGTGTAGAAACAGATGGGATCTTCAATGTCTCTTTTTCTCTCTCACACACACACACATGCGCATACACACATCTCCCGAGATGCAGCTTTAATCCGTTAAAGATCGTGAACTCATGGTTTCCCTCCCCACAGGCTGACCACAGCCGGACTTTCGTCTCCCAACTAATTATGAACATATGTGACACAGAGAGGCCAAAGCCCAGCTCTAGATAAAATATGATCTGTTCCCAATCATACCAGTAATCTTTAGGCAGCAGTGGAGGACTAAATGTCCTCTTGTTTATGAAATTTGTGTGTGGGGCAAGCCAAAGGAAAAAGCAGCAATTTACTGGAAAGCATGTTTACATATTAAGTGCAGATTTTTACAGTAAACACCTACAACTGCAATTCAAATACAGTACACAGAGCACACAGGCTTCTACATCAGCTGTTTTTTTACATCCCAGCTTGTGGGATGATGGTTAAGATCAGTGATTCATAACATACCAGTTTGCATTCAGTATCAGATTGCAATGTGAATGTGAAAAATGAAAAACACAAAGGTTCCCAAAGCGAGGTCACTTAAAGACGCACCACAACATCAAATTATTTGTGTCAGAAACATTTCTGTGTATAAACAACAGCCAACATGTGGATGACCTGAAAGCTTTCAAACATTTCAAAGCTCAAACCATTATATTAGTCACAAGCTGGTGCATCTAAAATGACCATGGGTGTTTACATTAAGCAGAAAATATCATATTTAAGTAAATATTTAATTTAAGTGTACTTGTAGTATGGTACATAAAGGATATTGGCCTGTATACTATGTAGTTTTTAAAAAGAGCAGGTTTGTTTTCACTGAAATAAACATTGTTCAGAAATGTTATTAATGACAGTAGATACATATTAGAATAATTCATGAGAAATCATTCATATTTTTTTACCTCTTTACATCCACTCAACCACAATCACACCACTTGGAGTAGAGTTAGCTTAGCTGCATTTCTTACCTTTCAAATCACCCCTCTCATAAGCATGTCCAGATCTTCTGTAAGAAGATTTCCCTTCAGTTATGCCAAAACAGGGCGAAAAAAATTCCATATTCAGTCCTGTAAGGAAGAAAGTTTTCACAGTTAATCAAGAACACATGATTAATGGATTAGCAGCAAGTGTGACCACCTCAATAAAAGTAGAAGTTTTGGTAGTTTGCTGGTCTGTAGCATTCAGGTGTTTGTGTGTTAACAATATGCTACAATCTTCCCAGGATTGGAAATCCCAGCAAATTCATTCCAAGGTCAGACTGCAAAAACCCCAAGAGCTCCATCTCAGACTCTACAGGCCTCTCTTGGCATGCTTAAATCTTCAAGTTCCTGACAGCGCAGTTAACCCTCGAACACTAAAGTCGGCTGATTTTCACCCACATGAAGGTGAGAGTGATCGACTTACAGGGTTAACAAACGTGCTTCACTGCTGCTCGTTCGTTTGTTTGTCAGCAGCAGAACTCAAAATGTTTTGAACCAAAATTGATGAAACTTTGTGAAAATATTCCTTAAGGGCCCGAGAACACGTGATTTCATTTACAAGGTCAAGTTGACCAAAAATGAAAAAGTATCCCTCTCGACACTCACACAATTTTAAAGTTTTTTGTTTTTTTTGTTTTTTTATCAATCGCAATGAAATTTGGTGCTCAGGTTTGTTTGTTTTTTATTATTTTAATGGGCAGAGTTGCAAAATTATATGATTTTGCCATATGTATATTTATGTGTGCATTACCATGACTATCTGTATTAAATAACAAATGCATCTAATAATTCCTGAGTTATTTCAGTATTTAGATGAAGAAGAAGAAATGTGACACTGTGAGCAACTTCCTTTCACATTTTTAATCCAGGCCTGTATTTAAGCCTCCAGTCATCCAATCTGTGAAAATTAACTTTGCCACAGGCATGCACTTGCTTTCACACTAGCTCACTGTTTAATTAACGTCGAGCAGTGGAATACTGCTCAGTATGGGGTTTTTTTCACTCTTTTGTTCCATATTTCTGGGTCAGTTTGATGTAGCCTTCAGGCAGTAGTGTGTAAATAGGAGCAGTTGTCTGTTATGATATTGACCTGCAGCCCTCTGGGAGCTTCTTTCTCTGTTCTTTACTGAGATCCCAGGTGACTCCATCATTTCTCTTCTTGGTGGAGCTGCAGGGAGCTCTTCTCACTGTTCAAATGGAGATGAAGAAGATGCAGCATTTGACCCAGACAAGCGGATTCTGATTTACCCCACGGCATCACCAAATGTTGAAAGAGACCACCCCGCTGCTTTGGTTTCTTCTCGCGTTGCCAAGATTCCAACTAAAGTCAGGTGCTAGGGTGGAGGAGACCTTTTATTTTTGCGGTTGTGGTCTTTGGTGGAGTAGTACAGCATACTAAACATATTCATAGTTTAGTATAATGTTGCATTTGGCCATACGAGATCTCATTATCTAGTGTGTGCTGTTTGAGACAGATGCAGGGCTACATGGCATGAAGTTTAAATTTATTTTAATATAATTTAATATTAAATTACATCAGGAGACAGGTTCATACTCTCAGTGTTTTATGATTTGGGAAATATGAGGAGTTTTCAAACACACATCAAAGCTTTGAATGATGGCAAGCTGCAACAAGGAGCTTGCTAACCAAGCTTGCTAGCGCTCCATCCTCTTTTCTAAATCTGGTCTTTCCTGCTTCAAAACAACAACAACAACAACAACAATAACAACAACATGGCAGCACTAATGTGCACCATCCACCTTTATATACAGTCTGTGGACTCCAGCAACAAAGCCAAAGTCTGCTGCTAAGAGTTCATTTGTGTGTTGTGTAGCAATCTGCTTTCTGCACAGGTTTGTTGGCTTTATCATAATAATTTCCCCTTTATCTAGATCAGGGGTGGCCAACTCCAGGCCTCAAGGGCCGCTGTCCTGCAGGTTTTAGATGTGTCTCTGCTTCAACACACCTGAGTCAAATATAGAAGTCATTAGCAGGACTCTGCAGAACGTGACTGCATACTGAGGAGGTAATTCAGCCATTTGATTCAGGTGTGTTGGATCAGGGACACATCTAAAACCTGCAGGACAGCGGCCCTCGAGGCCTGGAGTTGGCTGCCCCTGATCTAGGGTGTTACATAAAACAGAACATATAATATAGATATAATGTGTTTGCTTCAACAGTCAAAATATTATGTTGCTTAATTTCAGCTAGTATTTCTTTTCATGTTCAGCAACCCCAGTTGACACAATTGACATTGGCTCCAACCCCAGGTTGCCTTCAAGGTGAACTGACCATCTGCTCTGCTGATTGTTCACAGCTTCATTCTGCTGCTCATTTAGCTCGCTCTCAAAGCAATGAGCAGTTTACATTAACTGAAGTCTGCTTCCTCACGATAGGTCCAACCTGTTTCTTAGCCTCCTCGAAGCAACAGCTTCCAGGTCTCCAGCACGCCTGTTTAGTCAGAATATGGAGAGCTTATTTACATTCCTCCATCCTGCAGGCAAGGCAGTAGAGAGGATTCTAGCTGTCTCTGTCCCTGTCCTCATTAGTGCAGAGCTAGTCTGTTTCTTCACTCCCTCTCACACACATCCACAGATGCGCTCACACACACACACACACACACACACCAATCTCCAGTTCTAAACAGGCTGACAGTTTGAAGATAGGCCCACTGTGCCGAGCCGAGCAGAGCACAGAGCTGTGAGATGAGAAAGCCCCTGAGTAAAGGAGAATGCAGGCGAACGCTTGTAATTGGGCCCTGAGTATCAGCTGCCAAATATCTCCCGTTAGTTCTCTGAGCTTTTTTTTTTTTTTTTTTTGGCTGTTACTATGCTAATGCCATGCCATCTATGCATGTAAATGAGACAGGGCACACTTGGCAGAGTTCCTGCCCTCAGCCAATCTCTGTCACAGGGAAAGCAGAGCTCACTTTTCTCCCACTGATCGCTGACACAAAACACACATACATACTTACCTTTAGCAGGTGTTTTCACTGCATCCATAATACACTGCAGAACCGTCACGCAACACTGAACAAGGCTGCAGTTTCTGGCTGTGAAACCAACATTGTGACACTGAACTGTTCCTACAGATACATGATATGTTCAGAGAGCACAATGATTCAGTACATATTAATATTTTCCACTTTTGATGCATTCACATGAACAACCTACAATAAGCTGTTATTATATTTTCAGTGTTTTGAGCAATAACCTGTCATGGCTTATATTTTATCTCATCTTCTTTCATTTTGAAACCCAATGACTTTACTAGCAAAAACATTCAATTCTATTGTATTTATCAGGGTTTTGTTTTTTAGTTTGCATTTGATAAAATATACATACGTTGCTTCATTCAAGCATATGGGAAATCAGCATTTAAGCATGGCAGAAATTTTATATGGGGACAGTAGTAGTCATAGTTGTTGTGCATGTGTTATACACTCAGCTTCAAGTGTAAAAAAATCATAATAATGTTGATTATCTTGTGAGTTCAGGGCTTACCCCTCATAGAAAGCAAACATGAGTGAACACTTTGAACAAAACAAAACTATGATTACTAAAATAAAAATTGCCCACTCTTAAATGCATACCTCAGATCTGCTGTGAGGCATCCAAACCCTCAACACAATTAAAAATGTCAGGCAGGAAGTTCCTAATCAGCCCTCATATGTTAATGCTTCCCTGCAGGTGTTGTAATGAATCTGAGCTCAAAACTGATGTTTTTCTTTATGTTAAATGTGAATGTAATTGATTGTGCGCATGGAGTTAAGTAATCCAGCTCAGTGCTGTCAGTGAGATGTAAATAATGATCACTGTTGACCCCAAAGCTGTGTACTGGGGATGTTTTCAGCTTTCCATCGCTCTCTCATGTTTCAGAGAACAATAGTGGCTCTACAAGAAGGAGCAGTTTCCGTTCCTGTCCCTGGTGTTGTATTATATTCCTGAGGATGAGCCTGCAGGTTTTCCCACCTCCAGTTGTGATAGTGTCTCTGTATAGCTGTGGCCTAAAACAGGGGAACTTCTGTGCAGAGGAGTTCTTGTCTTAAGTAAATTATGACATGATTTGCTGACAGTCCAAACAAAGGGAGAGGGATGTTCCCATGGTGTAGGATGGACAGCCTGCAGGTTCAGCTCCTCTACAGAGATAACTGCATGTTAGGATTACATGAATGAAATTAAAGGTAGTTCACTTTCACTCAGTGTAACAGTTTAGCCTAAGCTGTAAGTGCAGGTGATTCAGTTTGTCATGCCTGTCACTGCCTTGATTTTTTCTATATTTAGCACAATTATAGACATATATGAATATGAATTTTAAATATAAAGCAAGTGTTCTTTAAGTGTTTTCTTTAGGTCCCTACAGTAAATAAGTAGCATGCATGACATAAAGGGCTAAAGTGTCAGCACTGGTATTCGGTGTGTACCAGTGGCTTTTTAAGAGTTTTATTGAGATCTTTAATATTGTCTGTTTTTTGATGCAGCAGTCTCCTGATTTAAGATGATTTTCTCCTCTGGGTAAAATTATCTTTTTCAAGCAGGTGCAGAAAAGCAGTGCTCAATAGAAGGATTGTGCAGCTTTTAAGGTGTCCTCATACGTAAACGACGGCTCGGTTGCCAGTAACTTTTCATACTTCCAGTGCTGAGGCAATTTAAGGTCAATAAAATTCAAATATAGAGGAGGAGTATGTGGTGAAGACAAGACTTTCAACTATGAAGCACATGTTGAAAGGAGCCATGTGTAGGAAGCATGCACTGACCTCCAGAGCTGGAAATCTGCAGTTCCTCTAATGGCCGCTCAACAGACTTCCTGTTAAAATTCCCAAGTAAAAACATGTGTTTCCAGCCTGGCACAAAAGGGTTTTTGTCCTGTGTGGATAGTTTCCACTTCGTAACAATTGCATGGTGACTTTTTTATATATCAAACTCACCTGTTTGGATGCTGGTAAAGCTTCAATCAAAAAACGCTTTGGTGAACCAGTGTGTCGACACGGGGAGTTAAAGCCAGTGACTGTCTGCTAGGCCTCACTGTCACTGAACTGCATGTTTCTGCCGTGTTTGTGCTGTTTATGCATAGGTGGTTTTGTGTGTTGCAACCTTAAAGTTTAGGGACAAGGTTTGCCAGCTGATAGCCGAGCACCCCACCCTCATACTTCAGAAAAGCCCACAGGGTGGCAGATGGACGCTTCAAAATGAGTCCAGAAATCAGTGGATGACGTCCATCTTTTATATCCAGTCTGTGATGACAACACTGTTTTGCTGTTTAGTAAAATTTAGGCACCAAAAAATAATGCATCTGACTGAACGTTGATGAGTGAACGACATGTAGCCTCTCCCATCACTGATAAGCCTTTCCTCCATCTCCTGTGATTGGTGGAGCTGCTTTCTGAAAGGTTTGCGTATTTTACTTGTTCATTGAACCACAAGTGGTCACCTGGGGGTGGGGAGTGTATATTGTGACAGTTAATAGATGAAACAGTTAATGTAATTATCATAAAGCACAGAAACAAATGTGTCCATAATTATAACATCTCTACATGGACGTATTTCCTTCTGCTCTCAAACTGCTGTTCTACTCCTTGCTTCTTTTAGCTGAATGTATTCAGACAGCAAAACGCTCGGCTCCTTCTGAGACGCCACCTAGTGTGATAGTTTCATAAATATTTTATTTTTATACAATTTTGTCAGATGTAAAATACAAAACGAGAGCGTGACTGAACCCAGATGGTTTAGGACACCATCAATATGAACGTACATGGATATATCTGGAACTTGCTTTTTTCCCTGTCACTGAGGTCGTGTCAGTCATGATGTCACGCTCGTCAGATGTGTATACCTTTTGTGGCAGAATGCAGTTCACTGAGCCAATAAGATCTATTGTGCCATATTTTCTTCATGACTGTTGTTCATGGCTGAATTTTACCACTCTTAGACTGCAGCAGAAAAGAAATAAATAACCAGATGTATTCCTCATGTCAGCTGGGGGGAAACTGTATAACTTATGAGTTTACTAGTCAGCTCCATTACCTTAAATAACTCGAAACCATGCCTACCATGAGTCATCTGAGATTTGATGTTAAATGTTGCAGTTCTGTTAGAAAGCTGCTACCAAAATTGTGTTTGAACACAGAATGCAGTGATCTGCAGAGTTTGTGTTTGATTGAAAAATAAAAATACAAATGCAACATATTAAATGTTAGTGTTGCTTTTATATATATCGTAATAACACACACACACACACACACACACACACACACACACACACACACACACACACACACACACACACACACACACTATTTATTTACTTATATAGGGAAGTCAGCCAGTTATCAGAGCTGCAGAAAGGTGTGATGGAGAAAGGGGTGCCTAAGAAGTACAACGAGCTGTTCATACCTGAGGACTTAGAAACTGCCAAGCAAAGACTCACAGCCCCCTCACAGCCCCCCCACCAAGGCTGGAGATGAGGCAATACTGGAAGAAAATATGGGAGAAGGATGCAACACATAACACCAATGCTCAGTGGCTAGTGGACGTAAGAACAGACCACTGGTGTTGCTGGTGAGGGGTCTGATGTATTGATTGACCTCCTTAGTGAAACTGTCAGATAATGCTGTGTGGCAGGCAGGTAGTGGGTCAAACACGCAGGACTCAGGAGAAGGCATGTGAACTCAAAAACAGCTTTCATGCTGAAGCTTTCCAGAAATACCTAAAATACCAAATAAAGGCAGCGCTGGAGTCAGGAACATAAACACTTGAAATGAAGGGGGAATGCACAGAACGGGGAAGCATGCGACCGAGAGGGAAAACAGGATCCAGAGGAAACAGCGTGGTGGAGCACACAGCACTGAGGGAGGATCCGACAAAGGACAAGGGGACACTCAGACAATAAATACACCATGGGTAATGAGAGGGTAATGAGTCCCCCAGCTGTTGGGCAGCTGGAATCCATTATGAAGCAAGAATGGGAAAACATTTGGTATCCAAAACTACAGCAGTTGGTCTTCTCAGCTCTAAAACACTTGCAGAATGTTGTTAAAAGATTACGTGATGCAACACAGTGGTAAACACTGAAGGTTTTAAAAGAACAATCAAATTTCACTTTCAGCATTTCATTTATTTGTACTCTTTCAAATGTGGAGTTTAAGCAATTTGAAATTTATTGGATACACTTACCCATTTATATGAATGGTTAAGTGTGTCTAAACTGTATGTGTGTGTTTGTGTAACAACAAAGGGATGATTGTGATTTCTACTTCCTGTTATCTTATTGATGTAACACTGTTTTGATTCGTCTCTGCAGTTTCATTGATTCGCAGACGGCTCCATCACACAGGAAAAACGACTCTGCTGTGATGTCTGTAACAGACTCAGAGCTTCACTGACCTTCACAAAGATTATGGTGCAACAGAGCAGCAATGAAGGAAGACCTGCAAAGGTTTTTTTTGTGAATATCTTGTGCTTCAAAGTTCAAAATAACCCAGCACAGGGTGGGGAAATTACTTAAACATGAAAGGGAGAGAGTTAGCTGCACCTTGACCTGCATAAATAACATAATCACCCCCCCCCCCACACACACACACACACAATCATATAGAGGATGCATCCGCTGTAGAATAATATAAGAGCAGCTAGTGTAACAGGGCTGGGATGGGTGGGGGTGAAGCTGCTCTGATATCTGGCTCATTTGAAGTGTTGATAGGCGAACAGCCAGAAAAAGCTGAGTTAATAAGCAATTTAGAGCTTTAAACCCAGTCCATGATGAAAGTTTAATGATATCAACACAAATTTGCTGTCACGTAATCTCTCCTTTTAATCACTTTCCACTGTCAGCACAAGGCTGAGAGAAAAACAAGCCTAATCCACCTGATTGACATCTCCAACCAAATTGCTTGGAAGAAAGACTGGATAATATGTCAGGCAATTAATTAAGTGCATTTTTTTTTCTTCTTTTCAAGTTTTTGTCAGGAATGCAGAATGATCGGAGTGGAACATGCAGAGGTGGCATTGCTTTATTACTGAGGTCAGCCGGCGGTCATTTCAGATGGCCTGATGTAGTTGCACATGGTCAGAGTTCACATCATTGCTGTGAGCAGAAGTCGTTCTACTGTGTTTGCCAGCTAGTCACCAGCTGTATCTGTCTGCTGCTTGGTGCTCAGCACGTAACATAATGTTGATTATTGCAGCTTTAAATTTCTAGCAAGATGGCTAAATTGCAGTATATATATTTTCTTCATTTTATATTTAGCATTCAGTGAGATGCAGTAGTGGCTGATCAATCAAGGCTTGTGTATCCATGAACTCCATGGCGGTTCGATTCCTGGCTCTATTCCAAAGTATCCTTGGGCAAGATACTGAACCCCAAGTTGCTCTCCAACGCAAGCGTTGGAGTGTGAATGTGTGTGATTGTTAGACAGCAAAAACACTTAGCTTAGTTACATAGGGAAGTGCTTGTATGAATGGGTAAATGTAAACATGTTGTATAAATGCTATGAGTGCTGACTTAGCCCTATATAAAAACTAGTTCATTTAACTGAGTGTTGTATTGTCTGCAGTTAACACCACATCAACTGCCCTCCAACAAATTACTAACAAAAAGTCAAAATAAGGCTAATGTCAGATCCTGGATGAGCCCCCACTTGTTAAAGTCTTTAGTCTGTTCATTTGTAGCAGGGGTGTTTCTTGGATTTTTTTTTAAATAGGCTGACAGAGGAGCCAAGACCAAAGGAGTTGCTCCCACAGAAAACCTGAATATTTCATCTGAAATAAATATAATGTTGAAAATTGTTGAAACACTGACCTATCCCAGCTGTCATAAGTGTATTGTAATTATTGTACGGTCTTTACCTTACAATATAAAGTGCCTTGAGGCGACTGTTGTGTTTTGACACTATATAAATAAAATGTTATTTAATTTAATGAGTGTGAAAGGTGGTGTACTCCCTGTACAGTCCAAAACGTTTTCAGTTGTGTGTGTTTGGGATCATTGTCCTGTTACAACACCCAACCTTCCAAGTTTCAAACATTTACAGGAGCTGTTGATTTGAGATGAAGTTGAAGAATTTGGAGACAGTTAGTCCTCCTCCATCATAATTCCATCCACTTTTTGCAATGTGCCAGTACCACTGACAGCAAATCAGCCTCAGAGCATGACACTATCATCACCATGCTTAACAGCTAGTACAGTGCTCTTAGTCTGAAAGCCTCACCTGTACTCCTCCTAACCTTTTGTCATTGAGGCTAAATAGCTCAATCTTTGTTTCATCTGACCATAAAACTTTTCTCCAAGAGATCTTCCAAGCTTGTCTAAATCTACAATTCTCTTTCTTAGCTCTTCACTGAGTTCCTTTCCCATAGTTCAGAGTATTGGTCAGTCCAATGAGTGCTGTCAAGCAACTACCAGTTGTGATGATCACTAACAACAAGTCAGCAGGCCTTGGCCTTGTCAAGATAAAAGACATTATAGAACCTTCAGCACCACTTTAAGATTTAAGCGAGTGTAGGTACATATTTCACTCTCTGTGTATACTTTTGACCCTGTGTTAATTCAAGAAAATCCAAAATAAATTCGAACTTGTGCAGCCAATTCTTGTTTTTCAAAGTCACTGAAGATGTATCATTCCACCCTGGAAAAGGAACTGTTTATTAGAAGCCCAAAATGACCATGTGGTAACACAATGCCACAGTTTTCCCAGGCATGGATGGCCCAGCAAATTCACCCAAAGGTCAGATGCTCAGTGAAATTCAAAAAATTAAAACACTCCAGCTCAGACTCTACAGGCCTCAGTTGGCATGTTAAATGTTAAAGTTCATCACAGTACAATTAGAAAAAGACTAAACAGGGATGGCTTGTTTAGAAGGGCTGAAATATAACATGGCAGCATGGCTTAGGTTTGCAAATATGCATCTGATCAAATGATAAGACGTTTGGAACAATGTCTCTGAGCCCAAAGTGGCCATAACCCACAGTGCTACATTTGGAGAAAACCAAACAGAGTACAGCAGCACAAACACCTCATACCATCTGTAAAGTTTGGATGAAACTGGGTCATTCAGCAGGATGATGATGATGCCAAATAAAGCTGCAAATGTGCAAGAGAATGGCTAAAAGAGAAACGAATCAAAGTATTACATTGGCCCAGTCCAAGTCCAGACCTCAGTTTAATTGCTATGGTGGGACCTTAAGAAAGGTGTGCATAAATGAATGCCTGCCAACTCCAATGAAGTGATGTTATAAAGAAATTATATGAGTGACTGAAGTCATACAGAAAATGATTACTTCAAATTTTCACTGCTAAAGTTGGTTCTGCAAACTATCATGTGGCACACAGAGACCTGCAAAACCATCTTTGTCACTGGATTGTATTTATTTATCTAACCCCAAACCACACGAATGTCTCGCTATCTGTTACTTCCACTCTTATGTTAAACATTGGTCACCAACTTAATTTAATATATTATTATATTTGTCTTCACCCTTTTCTTGTCAGCTTCAGTCTACATGGGTCATGTATACGTGTCACATGCTGAAAATGAACCTTTATTTCACTGAGGCAGAAGTCCAGCAGGTATATGCCATACATATAATCAATAAATTTAAATATCTATCAAATCAAAGTGAAAGAATGATGTGGCAGGGTATCGATTTTGCTGAAATTTCACTCAGTAGTTTATATGACCCCACGTGCTTGTATGCATGCCTGACAGTGTCGGAGCTCCTAATGAGACCATGGATGGGGTTCTGGAGGATCTCCTCCCAAATCTGGACCAGGTCATTACTGAGCTCCTGGACAGTATGAGTGAAACCTGACAGCATCAGATGGACTGAAACATAATGTCCCAGAGGAGTTCTATTGGATTTAGATCAGGCAAGCGTGGGGGCCAGTCAGTGGTATCAATTCCCTCCAGGAACTGCCTGTAATTGGAGAATAAAATCATATAATCACATTCCTTTGGAGGTGTTCTGTTAGGTCATTTCCTTATGCTGTTCAAACACTGAAGACAACAGAGTTTTTATTATTGGTTACAGGCCTTACACTGACAGCTTCATGAGCTTCTAATAAATAATTTGACATGTTCAGAAGGATGTTTAAATAAACTACTTTATCAGTTTTCTGCCACCTAATTTCATGTCTGATGTCTTATTTACTTTCTGAAATTTCATTTCCATAACCCCAAACACATGTAGATCTAAGCTAGCATGTCTGGGTACAAAGTGGAAAAATCTGGAGCGCTGCATCTGTGCAAGCTATACAACAAAACCTTTTTATTTTCAACTTGGACAAAATGTACACATTTTTCTGAGTGAGTGAACCTGAACACAAGAGCCATACAAACTGTAGAAAGAGACGCTGGAAAGTCTCCCTGAGAAGAGATCACATTCCAGATCTACCAGCTCATGTTGTCTACTGTATCAAGTATGGTAACAAGAATTATTTAATTAAAAAGACAATTTCATGCTCCCAACTTTGTGGAAACAGTTTGGGGATGGCCCTTTGCTGTTCCAACATGACTGCACACCAGTGCACAAAGCTGGTCCATGAAGACATGGATGAGTGAGTTTGCTGAGCAAGAGCATGACTGGCCTGCACCTCAACCCAATAGAACACCTCTGGGATGAATTACAGCAAAGACTGTGAGCCAGGCCTTCTCATCCAGCATCAGTGTCTGACCTCACAAAGAACGGTCAAAAATTCCCATAAACACTTCCTAAACCTTGAGGAAAGCCTTCCCAGAAGAGTTGAAGCTGCTATAACTGCAAAGGGTGGGCTGACATCATATTAAACCCTCTGGATAAAGAACGGGATCTTACTCAGGTTCATATGTGTGTGAAGGCAGACGAGCGAATACACTTGACAGTCTCAGGTATCTCGGAGCTCTAGTCTTGCTAATGAGTTATAGGGAAGAATGGAGCAGGAGATTTACAGCATCTGTAGCAATGCTGCACCAGTTCATTGTGCCTAAGAGAAAGCTGAGCATAAAGGTGAAGCTGTTGATTTACTGGTTGACCTACATTCCTATTCTCACCTGTGGCCATGAGCTGTGGGCATTTGCACTCACCTTCAGAGATATGACAAGGAGCCAGTTGACGTCCTTGAGGCATCTGACTTGGATGCCCCCTAGATACTTCCTAGGTGAGGTGATCCAGACATGTCTAACTGGGAGGAGACCCCCAAGGCTTACCCATAACTCCACCAGGGAGGTGGCTGTGGGTCAGGCGGTAGAGCAGGTCATCTACTAATCGGAAGGTTGGCTTTTTGAAACATAAGTTTAGAGTTCATTGAAATACCATTAACTACTCAAAAAAACATATATATGCAAGAAGAAGATCAACCATTTCAAAAATCCAGCCTCATCAACTCACTGAAGACTCATCTTTGAAAGTTTTGTTACAAAGAACAATATATATATCTATATATATATATATTTTTTTTTTTAGGCCACTGTTGAAAAAAGATAGGAACACCTAAGATACCGCACAGGACCCTAAAGCTCTCACAACCCAAGCTTGGAGGACCCCGTCCACAAGGTGAGGGGGGATGGATAGATAGATAGATAGATAGATAGATAGATAGATAGATAGATAGATAGATAGATAGATAGATAGATAGATAGATAGATAGATAGATAGATAGATAGATAGATAGATAGATAGATAGATAGATAGATAGATAGATAGATAGATAGATAGATAGATAGATAGGGCTCAAGGCTGTGTTGACAGCTAGCAGTCATTCTGCAGTAATAATACAGGTCAGGGGTAATACTGGTCTTGTATTTTATATGTAATACAGAAAAATTGTGTTAAATGTTACATTTATGCATATTACATGTACATAATTATCTCTATATAAGACATAAAAAATCCAGTGTCTGATACATAAGTGTTGACACTAAGATAAGATAAGCTGCATTTTATTTATCCAGAGCAGGAGAATATGTATTTATTTTCAAAAGCTTTAATAGTATCCAGCCTCTGACCCAAACTAGTCCCAGTGTCCAAACAGAAGCAGCCCAGGACCCGAAACATAATTAGACACAGCTGACACATGTAGCTGTGTAGCAGAGGAGGACAGATAAGTTGTATGGCTAAGAACCTTATCAAAAGATCAGTAGTGAATGTTATATAACTGCTGTTGCTCTACATTAGGGGTTTTTTTACTCTCCGTTCCATGAATGTAAACATGAAATCAATTTATAATAACAGTAACAGTAAAGTTACTTTTTTGATTTAAGTGGAAACTGTGCACGATGTGTGTTATGTTTGACTCACTGTTACACACAATAACACCATGAGCACAGTGACAGATGCTCCTCGGCAGCTGGTGTGCTACTGTACTTTGTCACAGGGCTGAACACAGGCACGAGGATCCTTTTGTCTCCAAGCTTGTTTTAATTAAATCAGCACTGCCACCTGGTGGTGGCATGCACGAAACAAACCGTATTTTCTCCCGCTGCGCTCAGGAGATTCTCACAGCCTCCAGGAGATATTTCCACACTGGCTGGATGAGTTAGATTCAGGTGCTGTCTGCTCTCTCTGGTATTGTCTCCATGATTACTGACTGCCAGAGCCTGGAGGATGTTTTTCTTCTTGTCTGAGACTTCATCCTCAGGCTGGACCTGTTAGAGGACGCAGCTGGAGGAGAAAACAGCAGTAAGGGTAGGGGAGAGGGTGCCTGTTTTAATGTTTTGTATTACAACTGCCAATAGGCTTTTATTAAAAAGAAAAAAAAGTGCTACCAAGGGTCTTATTTTTTCTTTTCTTCATTTTTAATACTCAAAGATAACAGGAGTAGATTGTCAGTGTTTAGAATAAGCAACCCTGACCATGCATATAGTCTTTATGAGGTTTCTCGAGGGCTTGATGCTGTGGTGACAGAAGAGGGGAAGTTTCATTTATGAAAAAGAAAATGCACCGGTTGCAGTTTTCACAGAAAACTGGGCTCATCTGAGAAATTAATGCTCAGTGACAAAGTTAGCATTATTTCCTGATTTCATCCTTAACATTTTCAAATCCAACAAACTAGATTTTGAGTTTACAATGCAAAATGATAAGATCTGAACAGTTTTTGATTAAGGTTTAGTTTTCCACACGGGCAGGATCACTTTCACTGCAAAATAAAACTCCAAAATATCAGCTAAAGAATTCTCTTTTCATGTCTGAGAATCTGTCGTGAATTCTAGCACCGTTCCATCATGGCTAATTTAGGAACCATTAAATAGCCAATAAATAAATTATGGACAGGTATTATGAGCAGGAATGAGGAAACTGTATCTGTGCTTCATTTCTGGTTTTCATCTTTAAGTGTTGAGGCTGAATTTGGTCAAAGAGCAGCTGGGGTCGTGCGGATATTTGGATTCACGAAAACCTAGTGCCACACCCCTCCATATGATGAAATGCTAGGTCTTTAAAGTTTGACATCTTGATCCTAATATGTGATGAGGTGATATTTTACCTGATATGGAGCATTTGTTGTTTTGATGTCACATGAGGTAAAACGCTGTTTTGTAAGTATCACAGGATGAGCTGTAGTGTCTGCTTTAGGCCAGCAGGGGTAAGTTATAGCTGAAGATACCTGCAGTTGATTTTCCTCAACATAAAGTGTTATGTTATATTCTATGTATAGATATTTTGTAGATAACAAAATCACAAAATGGCATAAATTTTACTTTAATTCAAACAAAGCAGAAACAAAGACTTCCATTTTGTGATGCCTGAATGATGCAATGTTGTGCTGTTGTGTGATGCAACCTGAAATTCTTCCCTTAGTAAAGGTGTGCTCTGCTCCTGATTAGGTGAAGGATTAGAAAAAAAGGTGTCTGCACTTGATGCATGGTCTTGAAGTTTTGCCACTCAGTTGAGACAGAGTGGATGGGATCACAGGGATATGAGGATTCACAGAAACCTGGTTCCACGCCCCTCCATATGATGAAATCCTTGGTTATTTAATATCTCACTGAAACCTTGATCCTGCTGTTCCTTTATCAGCTGAGACATAAATATTTGGATTTTATAGCTGCATCCACACACACTGAGCAATGATTTTTGCATTCACTCTGGATGCAGTTGCTTTAATGGCTGCTGATTACTATAATATAATATTAGGAATAAATACAAAATAATTCACAATAATTTGTGTGTGTGTGTGTGTGCGTGCGCATGTGTGTGTCTCCATTTTTACATAAAGGCCTATTATCAACAGCTGTCAATCCTCTCCTGGTATGGCTGCTAACCCAAGTTAATCATTTTATAAGACAAACTGATCAGTAGAAAACCCTCTGCTATTATGCTGCACAGCTGAAAACCACCATACTAATAAGGGAGCAAAAAAGGGAGCATGACATTTCTTAGGTTAGGTTAGTATCTGAAGCACCAGCAGTTATTTGTTTGTTTACAGGCTCAAACTTTCTTTAGAGAGCTGTCAGTCTGTGTGAGGAAACTTCATATCACTTAACCATGCTGTTAACTACTCCCTTCAGAGAGCAGCACAAACCGACAGAAAAAGGAGTATGAGGCCCCCGATGCACATGTGCAAGGAGACAAATATCTGTGAGTGTGTAGTTGATCAACAGGTCACAGGTCGTCAACTAGCAGTTGTACTCAACAGTACCAGCATCAACAGTGAGGAGGTGACTTCAGGCAGAATTGCCAAAAAAAACCAGCCAAATATCAGATTGGCCAATAAAAAGAAAAGACTGAGATGAGCAAAAGAGCACAGACATTGGACACTGGAAGACTGGAAGAAAGTGTTGAAGCATGATGGAGGCTGCGTGATAGTCTGGGGGTGCTTGGGAGGTGGTAAAACAGGAGTGGAAGGGACCCTGAGGAAGGAAAGCTATCACTGTCATGTCCTGGGCC
This sequence comes from Archocentrus centrarchus, assembly GCF_007364275.1. Lineage (NCBI taxonomy): Eukaryota > Metazoa > Chordata > Actinopteri > Cichliformes > Cichlidae > Archocentrus > Archocentrus centrarchus. The sequence goes on along the minus strand of NC_044361.1, from coordinate 36,423,005 downwards.
GTTGGCCCAGCGTTTTGTTAGTTTATTTCCTGAGTGTGTCCTCCCAGTAGGTTGATGTCTTGTGTTTCCTAGTGTTGTGATATGTCTGCGTCTCTGTCCTGAGTCTGTGCCTGTTGTTTAGTCAGTATGTTCCTTGGTTTGTCACTTCCTGTTTATTTTGACAGTCTGGTTTTCCTGTGCTTTGTGTTCAGCTTTGCTTCCCCTGTGTAATTAGTTTCATTTGCCTCACCTGTTGTTCCCTGCTGTTTCCTCTTGCCCTGATTACCCAGTGTGTATTTAAGCCCTCAGTTTCCATGTGTTCCTTGTCGCGTCGTTGATGTTTTGTGCCCGCATGTTCCTGTGTTCCCTGTGCCTGCCCTTCGTCTCCCTGTGCCTCCCTTCCAAGGTTTTTGTATTTGTGTTTCCCCGTTGAAATAAATCCCCTTTTTAGTTATGTTTGCTTCTGGAGTCCTTCATGTGAGTCCTTCCTCGTCCGTTTCCTCCCCGGCCATGACAGAACGACGCGACCATTACAAAACCCCCTCCGGCTCCAATTTTTTCGACGGCACTCGTCTAGCGCTGGGGGGCCCGGCGTCTTTGAACAGTCCCCGTCATCGTCACTCACCTGCCTCCCCTTTCGCTGATCCCTCCCTTCCTCGGCAGCCGCGGAGGAGAGGGAGTTCCCGGCAGCAACGGCGGAAGGCACCCCGAGACCCGAGCGGTATAACGCCGCGGACCGCTTCACCACTTCACACCCAATCCTCCGTTTCCGTGAGTAACACTGGCTTCAACGCTACTATGCCTGCGGACAATTATTCCCGTCACCCCCCTGCCTTTCCCCTCCCTGAGGTGGCAAAGCAGACCATTATCTGTTGGGTGGATTCACTGGTTATGGACCTTCTGGCTGACCCATGTGAGCAGGAACAGCAACAGCTCACGGCCCAGCTGCAAGGGCTAGTCGATGATTACCCTTGGTTATTTGGCTCTCTGCATGGGTTAGTGCAGGATTTCTTAACCTCCACCCTTCACCTACAGCAGTCCCCAGTGTCAGCTCATTCTCAGTCCCCGGTGTCAGCGCATTCTCAGTGCCCGGTGTCAGCGCATTCTCAGTGCCCGGTGTCAGCTGTGTCTCAGTCTCCCCAGTCAGCTGTGCCTCAGGCTGCTTCCACGCAGTCAGCTCCTCTCCCTAGCTCACAGTCAGTCTCCTCGCAGTCAGTCTCCTCGCAGTCAGTCTCCTCGCAGTCAGTCTCCTCGCAGTCAGCTCTAACGCCCTTAGCTCCTGCTCTCTCTAGCTCGCAGTCTGCTCTTTCTGTCTCCCGGCCTGCTTCCACGCGGCCAGTTTTGACGTACTCAGGCCCCTCTAGCCTTCAGTCGGTTTCCCTAATGTCTGTTCACCCTAGCACTCTGTCAGTTCCTCCAGTGTCAGTTCCTCCAGTGTCAGCTCCTCCTCAGTCGCAGTGTTCCCAGTCAGCTGTAGCTCCAGCTCCTCCTCAGTCGCAGTGTTCCCAGTCAGCTGTAGCTCCAGCTCCTCCTCAGTCGCAGTGTTCCCAGTCAGCTGTAGCTCCAGCTCCTCCTCAGTCGCAGTGTTCCCAGTCAGCTGTAGCTCCAGCTCCTCCTCAGTCGCAGTGTTCCCAGTCAGCTGTAGCTCCAGCTCCTCCTCAGTCGCAGTCTCAGACCCCTCAGTTAGCTCCAGCTCCCTCTGCTCACCCTGCTCCTGCTCCCTTGGCTCCAGCTCCCCCTGCACCCGTACCTGTTCCGCGGGTGGGGGCAGCCACGGACGGGCTGACCTCTGCACCCGTACCTGTTCCGCGGGTGGGGGCAGCCACGGACGGGCTGACCTCTGCACCCGTTCCTGTTCCGCGGGTGGGGGCAACCAGGTCCAAGCCTTCGCATCGGTTTTCTGTGTTAGCTGCAGCAGCAGGGTCTCAGTCAGCTCTAGCTCCAGTCGCTCTCCCTCGCCTTCAGTCAGCTCCAGTAACTCTTCCTCGGTCCCCAGTGTCAGCTGTTTCAGTGCCCTCTCAGTCAGTTCCCTCAGCCCCTGTCTTAGTTCCTTCGGTTTTGGTCCCAGTTCCCTCAGCTCCTGCTCCTTCTGTAGCTCCAGTAGTGTCAGCTCCCTCTCAGGCCCCAGTGTCAGCTAGCTCTCGGTCTGTTTCCACGCAGCCAGATCTCCCTAGCTCTCGGTCTGTTTCCACGCAGCCAGATCTCCCTAGCTCTCGGTCTGTTTCCACGCAGCCAGATCTCCCTAGCTCTCGGTCTGTTTCCACGCAGCCAGATCTCCCTAGCTCTCGGTCTGTTTCCACGCAGCCAGATCTCCCTAGCTCTCGGTCTGTTTCCACGCAGCCAGATCTCCCTAGCTCCCGGTCTGTTTCCACGCAGCCAGATCTCCCTAGCTCCCGGTCTGCTTCCACGCAGCCAGATCTCCCTAGCTCCCGGCCTGCTTCCACGCAGCCAGATCTCCCTAGCTCCCGGCCTGCTTCCACGCAGCCAGATCTCCCTAGCTCCCGGCCTGCTTCCACGCAGCCAGATCTCCCTAGCTCCCGGCCTGCTTCCACGCAGCCAGTCGTCTCCCGGCCTGCTTCCACGCAGCCAGTCGTCTCCCGGCCTGCTTCCACGCAGCCAGTCGTCTCCCGGCCTGCTTCCACGCAGCCAGTCGTCTCCCGGCCTGCTTCCACGCAGTCCCCTGCACCTCGGCTATTCCCCGAGCAGCCCCTGCTGCTCAATAAAGCAGCAGTGTGCCCTGTTCCGCGGTCCCAGCCTACGCATCCGGTGCCTCACTATGTAGGCCCCGTTCAGCCCATGGGCTCAGCTCAGTCCGAGCCGATGGGGGTCTCCGCTCAGTCCGAGCCAGGGGGTCCCGCTCAGTCCGAGCGCTCCGCGCCAGAGGGTCCCGCTCAGTCCGAGCGCTCCGCGCCAGAGGGTCCCGCTCAGTCCGAGCCGATGGGGGTCTCCGCTCAGTCCGAGCGCTCCGCGCCAGGGGGTCCCGCTCAGTCCGAGCGCTCCGCGCCAGGGGGTCCCGCTCAGTCCGAGCCGATGGGGGTCTCCGCTCAGTCCGAGCGCTCCGCGCCAGAGGGTCCCGCTCAGTCCGAGCGCTCCGCGCCAGAGGGTCCCGCTCAGTCCGAGCGCTCCGCGCCAGAGGGTCCCGCTCAGTCCGAGCCGATGGGGGTCTCCGCTCAGTCCGAGCGCTCCGCGCCAGAGGGTCCCGCTCAGTCCGAGCCGATGGGGGTCTCCGCTCAGTCCGAGCGCTCCGAGCCAGGGGGTCCCGCTCAGTCCGAGCCGGTGAGGGTCTCTGCTCAGTCCGAGCGCTCCACGTCACCCGAGGGTTCCCCACCAGAGCCCGGGGTCGCCCGTCACCGCCGCCGCATGCCCCGCGGTCGGCCTCCAGTGACCCCTCCTCGTCGCCGCCGCCGCTGGGAGCGCGGTCGGCCTCCAGTGACTCCTCCTCGTCGTCGCCGCCGCCGCTGGGAGCGCGGTCGGCCTCCAGTGACTCCTCCTCGTCGTCGCCGCCGCCGCTGGGCGCGCGGTCGGCCTCCAGTGACTCCTCCTCGTCGTCGCCGCCGCCGCTAGGCGCGCGGTCGGCCTCCAGTGACTCCTCCTCGTCGTCGCCGCCGCCGCTGGGAGCGCGGTCGGCCTCCAGTGACTCCTCCTCGTCGTCGCCGCTGGGAGCGCGGTCGGCCTCCAGTGACTCCTCCTCGTCGTCGCCGCCGCCGCTGGGAGCGCGGTCGGCCTCCAGTGACTCCTCCTCGTCGTCGCCGCCGCCGCTGGGGGCGCGGTCGGCCTCCAGTGACTCCTCCTCGTCGCCGCCGCCGCTGGGGGCGCGGTCGGCCTCCAGTGACTCCTCCTCGTCGTCGCCGCTGGGAGCGCGGTCGGCCTCCAGTGATTCCTTCTCGTCCTCGCCGCCGCTGGGAGCGCGGTCGGCCTCCCTCGTTGGGACTTTGCTTTGTGGCCCCTTGGCCTCTGCGGCCTCCTGAACTGTGTGTTTTTTGTTTTGGATTTCCCACTGACTCCCCTGAACTGTGGACTGTTTTTTCCCCTGCTGTTTTTGTTTTGTCATAGCTCCTGGACTGTTCCTTGTTTCGACCCCCTATTTTGGACATTGGAGCTCTCCGGCCTTGTGCCGTCGCTTTTTGTTTCATCCGGTTGTTTTTTTGTTTTCTCATCCCCGTGTTTTTGCTCTGGTTTTTGGACTGTATTCAGCTTGTGCCATTGCTTTTCTTTGTTCGGTTCCTTGTGCTTATTGTTTTTTGCCCTTGTGCTCTACCCTTGCTCCAGTGCTTCCTTGTGTTTTTGGGTTTGTTCCTGACTTTGTTTGCTCCCTGTCTGTTTTTGTTTCGGGCCCTCCTTCCTGGTCCCCCGCCTCCCGCCCTGGTCTGGTTTTGTTTCTTGTTTTGGCCGTCGGGAGCCGGCCTTTGAGGGGGGGGTACTGTCATGTCCTGGGCCGTTGGCCCAGCGTTTTGTTAGTTTATTTCCTGAGTGTGTCCTCCCAGTAGGTTGATGTCTTGTGTTTCCTAGTGTTGTGATATGTCTGCGTCTCTGTCCTGAGTCTGTGCCTGTTGTTTAGTCAGTATGTTCCTTGGTTTGTCACTTCCTGTTTATTTTGACAGTCTGGTTTTCCTGTGCTTTGTGTTCAGCTTTGCTTCCCCTGTGTAATTAGTTTCATTTGCCTCACCTGTTGTTCCCTGCTGTTTCCTCTTGCCCTGATTACCCAGTGTGTATTTAAGCCCTCAGTTTCCATGTGTTCCTTGTCGCGTCGTTGATGTTTTGTGCCCGCATGTTCCTGTGTTCCCTGTGCCTGCCCTTCGTCTCCCTGTGCCTCCCTTCCAAGGTTTTTGTATTTGTGTTTCCCCGTTGAAATAAATCCCCTTTTTAGTTATGTTTGCTTCTGGAGTCCTTCATGTGAGTCCTTCCTCGTCCGTTTCCTCCCCGGCCATGACAATCACAAGATTTTGCATTACCATGCCAACCCTGTGGCCAATTTCATCCTACAACAGGATCATGATGCAAAACACACCTCTAAAATATGTCAGCAATATTTAAAGGATAAGCATTCAGCCTGAATTCTGACTGTAATCGAGTGGCCAGCACAGTCTCCAAATCTGAACCCTACTGAGCTGTTGTGGGAGCAGCTTGGCCGTACGGTGTGAAGGAAGACTCCATCGAGCCAATCGATCTTGTGGGAGGTGCTCTAGGAAGCATGGTGTGAAATCTTATCAGATTACCTTGAAAAACTGACAGCTGGAATGCCAGACTGTGTTTGAAGATAGTAAAGTTTAAAGAACACATTCATCATTTCCATTAAGATCATAATTTCTAACTCTGATAATGTCAGTGTGTCCTGTTCATTTGCTATATTTCCCTTTCAGACGAATTTCATGTGTTTCCATAGAAAATAAGCATTTCCAAGTGATCCCAAACTTTGGAGCAGTAGTATACATAAGCAACACATTGACTGACTCCCAAACAGCCTCTATGAGGATTGCCAGATTTGGCTGTAGTAAACACCAAGCTGATGGTGGCAGCCCTAGTCAGTTGGAGCTACATGTAGAGGTTAGAGCCCTGACAGCAGACAATTTTCTTCCTTTATTTTCTGCTTTGCTGACTTATTAGCTCCATTTTTTGTTGTTATTCTTGTTTATGTCCAATATGATGAAGAATGCCTTATTCTTAGTCTTGTCCACCCTAATTGGGAAATTAAAAATTAAAATTACAAATAAAAAACCTGTTTTATTTGTTATTATCTATCGTCCACCTGGTCCTTACTCAGAGTTTCTGTCTGATTTCTCAGACTTTTTATCTGATTTAGTGCTCAGTTCAGATAAAATAATTATAGTGGGTGATTTTAACATCCATGTAGATGCTGAGAATGACAGCCTCAACACTGCATTTAATCTATTATTAGATTCAATTGGCTTCTCTCAAAATGTAAAGGAGCCCACCCACCACTTTAATCATACTCTGGATCTTGTCCTAACATATGGCATAGAAACTGAAGACTTAACAGTATTCCCTGAAAGCCCCCTCCTGTCTGATCATTTCTTAGTAACATTTAAATTTACTTTAATGGATTACACAGCAGTGGGGAATACGTTTTATTACAGTAGAAGTCTTTCTGAAAGTGCTGTAACTAAGTTTAAGGATCTAATTCCTTCATTGTTATGCTCTTCAGTGCCATGTGCCAACACAGTGCAGAGCAGCTACCTAAACTCAGCTCCCAGTGAGGTCGATTATCTCGTCAATAGTTTTACATCCTCACTGCGTATAACTTTGGATACTGTGGCTCCTCTGAAAAGGAAAGCTTCAAATCAGAAGTGCCTGACTCCGTGGTATAATTCACAAATGCACAGCTTAAAGCAGATAACCCGAAAGCTGGAGAGGGAATGACGTCTCACTAAATTAGAAGATGCTCATTTAGCCTGGAAAAAGAGTTTGTTGCTCTATAAAAAAGCCCTCCGTAAAGCTAGGACATCTTACTATTCATCATTAATTGAAGAAAATAAGAACAACCCCAGGTTTCTTTTCAGCACTGTAGCCAGGCTGACAAAGAGTCAGAGCTCTGTAGAGCCGAGTATTCCTTTCACTTTAACTAGTAGTGACTTCATGGATTTCTTTACAAATAAAATTTTAGACATTAGAGAAAAAATTATTCATAACCATCTCAAAGATTCATCTTCATGTTCGGCTGCTTTCAGCACTGCTGGTATTTGTTTAGACTCTTTCGCTCCAGTTGATCTTTCAGAGTTAACTTCAATAGTTACTTCCTCCAAACCAGCAACATGTTTGTTAGATCCCATTCCTACTAGACTGTTCAAAGAAGTCTTTCCAATTATTGATGCTTCAATCTTAAAAATGACCAATCAGTCTTTATTAGTTGGCTATGTACCACAGGCCTTCAAGGTGGCTGTAATTAAACCTCTGCTTAAAAAGCCATCACTTGACCCAGCTGTCTTAGCTAATTATAGGCCAATCTCCAACCTTCCTTTTCTCTCAAAGATTCTTGAAAGAGTAGTTGTAAAACAGCTAACTGATCATCTGCAGAGGAACGGTTTATTTGAAGAGTTTCAGTCAGGTTTCAGAATTCATCACAGTACAGAAACAGCATTAGTGAAGGTTACAAATGATCTTCTTAGAGCCTCTGACAGTGGACTCATCTCTGTTCTTGTCCTGTTGGATCTCAGTGCAGCTTTGATACTGTTGACCATAACATTTTATTACAGAGATTAGAGCTTGCTATAGGTATTAAAGGTACTGCACTGCAGTGGTTTGAATCATATTTATCTCATAGACTCCAATTTGTTCATGTAAATGGGGAGTCTTCTTCAGACACTAAGGTTAATTATGGAGTTCCACAGGGTTCTGTGCTAGGACCAATTTTATTTACATTATACATGCTTCCCTTAGGCAGTATTAATCAAAAGCATTGCATACATTTTCATTGTTATGCAGATGATACTCATCTTTTTCTATCCATGAAGCCAGATGACACAAACCAATTTGTTAAACTGCAGGCATGTTTTAAAGACATTAAGGACTGGATGACCTCTAATTTCCTGCTTCTAAATTCAGATAAAACTGAAATTCTTGTACTTGGCCCCACAAATCTTAGAAACATGGTGTCTAACCAGATACTTACTCTGGATGGCATTACTTTGGCCTCCAGTAACACTGTGAGAAATCTCGGAGTCATTTTTGACCAGGATATGTCCTTCAATGGACATTGAAATATGTAGGACTGTTTTTTTTTTGCATTTGTGCAATATTTCTAAAATTAGAAACATCCTTTCTCAGAGTGTCTGTGTAGATTCTCAGTCATCCAGGTCATAGTAGTCTCTGGAGCTTGAAAAAGGCGACTGGACTGGACTGAGAGCCTCTCATCCGAAAGGCTCTCAGCCTTTCGGATGAGAGGTGAAACGTCTTCAAGAAACAAAAAAGAAGTCCAGTCGCCTTTTTCAAGCTCCAGAGACTACTATGACCTGGATGACTGAGAATCTACACAGACATATTGCCTTGCACTTTGGGAGGAACACCCTTCAATTGGTGCGGGAGTATGAAAGGGACTCAAGAAAGCTAGCGGACTACAGGAACCACCTTCGTTTCAACTTGAGATGCAGACAGTCCGGACTGGTTCCCAAGAGTTTGCACCTTGGGTCCACAGTAAAAGGACATAGAGCTGACCAAATTCTATGGAGAGCACAGAACCACCTTTTGAGTGAAAGGATAAGACAGGTCCATTTCACCATAGATGCACTCCAGAACAAAATCCACCAGACTCAGCAGAAACTCTCATCAGAAACTCTCATCACTCTTACCTCACACCATCGCAGAAGAAGTTTTTACATTTGTGGACAAAGCCCAGCTCGCACAACACATCAAAGGCAAGGAAAGACAACTACGTAAATTTCAAACTCTGCAAACCAAGGCATACCATTCATCTGTTAACAAACAGGACGACACGATAAGCAATGGAAACCAAGGAAAGTGGGTGAAGAACCTATCAGACAGGGTCCTCACCAAACCAGAAGAAAATGTGCTAGCCAAAGGACTCAACTTTGCCATAGCCCCACAACAGCTTCCTATAGTAGACCTCATCACAGCAACAGAAACCACCATAAGAAATAACAAACTTTCTCATCCTGAAGCAGAACAGATCAGGATGAAAGTTTCAGCCACTCTCTCCAGTGCAAGACTTCCTCCATCCAACCTCACCATTCAGGAGAAGAAGGCCATCACAGCCCTAAGCAAGGATCAGAACATCGCCATACTGCCAGCCGACAAGGGGAGGTGCACGGTTGTGCTGAATTCATCGGATTACCACAACAAAATTACTACACTCCTCAGTGACAACAATACTTATGAGGTCTTGAGACGTGATCCCACAAGCAACTACAAGAAAAAAGTTGTTTGCTGCCTGCAACAACTTGAAAAGGAAAAAGCCATTGACCGCCCCACTTACTACCGCCTGTACCCTGGAGAAGCCACTCCATGCATTTATGGACTCCCAAAGATCCACAAAGAAGGAGTCCCACTTAGACCCATTATCAGCAGTATAAACTCGGTCACCTACACCATTTCCAAACACCTCGCCACCATCTTATCACCGCTTGTTGGCATCACACCCCACCACATTGAAAACTCTACAGATTTTACCAACAAGGTCCAGAATCTTGTACTGGATCCAGATGAAACCATGGTGTCCTTTGATGTGGTTTCACTTTTCACTTGCATACCCACAACTGAGGCAGTGGAGACCGTCAGAAGACGACTACAGGAAGACGATTCCTTACTGAACAGAACCAGCTTCACCCCAGATCAGAGTTGTGCACTTTTAGATCTCTGCCTTACCACAACATATTTTAAATACAATGATGGATTCTACAGACAGAAGCATGGATGTGCCATGGGCTCCCCAGTGTCTCCCATTGTAGCCAACCTTTACATGGAGGAAGTGGAAAGTAAAGCTCTTGGTTCTTTCAAAGGGATGGCACCTAGCCACTGGTACAGATATGTAGATGACACCTGGGTCAAAATCAAAACCCAAGAAGTAGAAGCCTTCGTCACATTAACTCAGTGGATAAATACATATGTTTTACCAGGGAGGACACCAGAGATAACAAGTTACCATTCCTGGACTGTGCGGTGCTTATCGAGGAAGATGGAAGCCTCAACATTGAAGTTTACCGGAAGCCCACACACACAGACCAGTATCTCCTCTTTGACTCCCACCACCCTCTGGAACACAAACTTGGGGTGATCAGGACCCTACAACACCGTGCGGAAAGTGTTCCCTCTAAGGCAGAAGGGAAGCATAAGGAACACACACACATTGAGAAAGCCCTCAAAACATGCGGTTACCCCAACTGGGCCTTCATCAAATCAGCTAAGATGCACAGGAATGAAGGCCAAACACAAACTACAGAGAATGGGAAGGACAAGAGGAACAACATTGTCATCCCATATGTGTCAGGCTTGTCAGAGAAACTCAGAAGAATTTTCTCCAAGCATGACATCTCAGTATACTTCAAACCAAGTCACACCCTAAGACAAAAACTGGTTCATCCCAAGGACAAACCCGCCAAACACAAGATCAGCAATGTAGTGTATGCTGTTCAGTGCAGTGAAGAGTGCTCGGACCTCTACATTGGTGAAACCAAACATCCTCTTCACAAACGAATGGCACAACATAGAAGAGCCACCTCGACAGGACAAGATTCAGCAGTACATCTGCATCTGAAGGAAAAAGGGCACTCTTTTGAGGATGCCAATGTTCACATTTTGGACAGGGAAAACAGATGGTTTGAAAGAGGAGTGAAAGAAGCCATCTATGTCCACTGTGAACAACCATCATTGAACAGAGGAGGTGGATTACGTCACCAACTTTCCCCCGCTTACAGTGCTGTCCTGAGCTCCCTTCCCAGACGTCTCAACCCCCATTCACACCTTTGTTCCAGTGACCTCAATAGGCCACAGGAAACAATGGAGCGGAGTCCTAAATTGGTTTCAACTGAAACCACTGATTAAATATGACCCACGCCCCCTTCACACCTGGGCACATGTGTTCACGCACATGATCAATAGAGGGTCATAACCACCTCCAGGGGACTACGCCCACAGGGGTTTAAATACCTGGGTCTCTCCACCATTTGGTTGAGAACTGAAGAAGCCTTTCGGATGAGAGGTGAAACGTCTTCAAGAAACAAAAAGAAGTCCAGTCGCCTTTTTCAAGCGCCAGAGACCCTTTCTTAGAGTGATGCTGAAAAGCTAATTCATGCATTTATTACTTCTAGGGTGGACTATTGTAATTCATTATTATCAGGCTGTCCTAAAAGCTCCCTGAAAAGCCTTCAGCTGATCCAAAATGCTGCAGCTAGAGTACTGACAGGGACTAGAAAGAGAGAGCAGATTTCTCCCATATTGGCTTCTCTTCATTGGCTCCCTTTTAAATCTAGAATAGAATTTAAAATTCTTCTCCTCACCTACAAGGTCTTGAATAATCAGGCCCCATCTTATCTCAAAGACCTCATAGTACCATATCACCCCAACAGAGCACTTCACTCTCAGACTGCTGGCTTACTTGTGGTTCCTCGGATACTTAAGAGTAGAATGGGAGGCAGAGCCTTCAGCTTTTGGGTCCCTCTTCTGTGGAACCAGCTCCCAGCTTGAATTCAGGAGACAGACACCCTCTCTATTTTTAAGATTAGGCTTAAAATTTTCCTTTTTGATAAAGCTTATGGTTAGGGCTGGATCAGGTGACCCTGAACCATCCCTTAGTTATGGTGTAGGGTCTTTACCCTGCAATATAATGCGTCTTGAGGTGACTGTTGTGATTTGGCGCTATATAAGCAAAATTACACTGAATTGAATTGAATTGAACTGAATTGAATTGAATTGAATTGAATTGAATTGAATTGAATTGACATAGTTCTAAATTGTTGTTTTAGATGTATCTAGAGTTCGGGCAGATCTGTTTTAGGCAGTTCGCAGGCAGTGCATGTTGAGGGCCATTGTGAGGATTATCCTCAGTGTAGTAATCCTCATTTGCTTGATGGGGAGTTTGTTCCAGTAGTAGAATTTTCAGCATCATCCTGGTTTCCTGCTGGGGCACACTGTCCTTGCTCATCCATTTTAACTTGCTGAAACCTTTTACCTCTAATGTTGTTTTCTTGGAAAGGTCAGGCATATTGAAACATGGCATATTGTCACAAATATACATATAAAAATATGTTTACACAACTGCTTTGTATGCTGTTTGTCTGGTCCAGCATAAAAGTGACCTTTGGGAGAAGGTGTGAAAACCAGACCTGGAGTTTTTCAACCATACGTTCAAGGAAATCTTGTCCTTGTTTCCAAGAACTTTCTTATTGATAGCACTCATTCTAGTGCATTATTTGTATGTCCACATCTGAGTTCTTGGTAGAGAAAATTAGCAAATTAGACCACTGCTAAACCAAAAATATGATGGTCTCATTTTTCTTTTGAATGTTTTCCTGAAGCCTAGACTTTGTAACTACCTTATCAAAGATACAGATCTCTCGGACTGTTTCATGCTGTCTGTTGCAAACTAAAAGCATATTGTGTAAAGTAGCCTTCAAATTGTGGTCACTAAGACTTGCAGCTTGTAGTGAACCCTTAAGCTCATCAGGAAAGGTCATAGAGCAGACGTCTATACACCCAAACTAATAGCAGTGCAGGCTTAATGCACTTCTACTTTGGCTTTATTTTTACACCTGGATGCTACGCCCATCTTCTATATACAGTGCATCATTGCGATGTACATCAACATTACAGAAGTGCATGATGAGGTAGAGAATAGGACATGATAAAAAGTGCACATTTTTGGCGGTCTGTTAGTCATAAATGGAACATTGCCCACAGGTGTGCATAGGTATGGGAGATGCATTATATTTGTAACACGCTTTTTGCTTGGACCCTACAAACAATGTCCCTGGACCTCAGTGATGCTGCCACACTGACAGTTTATCGAAACAATCCCATTAAGGCAAATGTAAGAGTTTCTTTGCTGCCTGGCTATCCTCCCCTTCATTAAGAGATGGATGCTGTGGCCACAGATCAAATGTTAACCTGGGCTATTGATTAGGAGGATTAATTCTATTCAGTTCATTACTTTATTGCCATGTAGACATTGTCAATAGGAATTTGTTGCAGTGAAGCTTCACACAGTGACAAGAAACCCTCACTCATTGTGACACCACAAAAGAGCATAAATACCGAAATAAAACATATATATAGCCTTCATTTGAGACTTTTAGAACCACCATTTCATTTCTATTCATTTTGTGGTTCAGGTTTCACACATAAACCACACTAAACAAGCACTTGATGGGAAGTTGTATCCTTAAATAGTTGTTTTGCTTTCTGCTCAATTCAGACCAATCAGAATAATTACAAACCTGGATGCAACTGTATCCAGGTAGAATTACCCTGAAAGCTGAGGCTGAATGTACGCGGCTCAAAAAAATGAAGGCAATCACTCATCAGATGAGGTTCAGTGGAAACCGAAATCATCAGTCCTTTAAGAGCTGGATTCAAAATCACATCAAAAATCAAAGTTAAGGTTATTAAACTGTTCCCTTCTCCTTTGTTGTTGTTGTGTATTGTTTTTAGCAGTATTTTTCAATTCAATTTGATTTTATTTATGTACTGCCAATTCACAACAGTCATCTCAAGGCACTGTGTATTGTAAGGTACAGACCCTACAGTATTAGAAAGAACCCCAACAACATCATATGTCCAGGGGACGACTCTTTATTGTTATTTACAGGATGCTGTACAGAGTGTGCCGTAACAGGATTACTGATCGCCGTCTGGGTGAGTGTGCTTCTTAGTGGGACTTTGTTTTTTATCTACAGCAGATGTGTTCAACATGCCCATGAGCCACAATATGAACTATGATGTGAGACGCTGTGTGCCAAATTAAATTGAAATTTTCCTTCAAACTGAGTGAACAGCCAAGCTTAATCTTTACAAGCACAATATAAAGCTGTACAGTTTTTTAATTTTCATGGTTCAAACATTTTTAATACCGTCTTACTCCAGTGTGGTAATGCTGCCATGGTTACACCAGGAACTGTGGTGATTTTATTGAAAAATGGGAATTATTAATAGCCAGTTCTAGTCCCTTTGACACCCCTTTCTTTGCTCTAAATCATTTGAATTTGAATATTAAATACTTAGAAGTTAATGCGTTTTTAAATGAACTTGAATTAACCTCGATACCTGGCTGCTCTCAACAAATCTTTGTGGGCTCGCAGCTTTACTCTAACCATCTGCAGTTAATTCCCAGCAAATAACTTAAACTCTGTGCGCCCGTTTTATGATCTGTGACCGCAGCCTCTGTGCGGTAACGTGCAGCTCTGTATCAGCGGCAGAATCGACCTGCAGACCGCATGTTGCTCCAGACTGAACGAGGCGCTCACAGGAAGACCATAAATGTGCCACCGCTCTCAGGCTGCTGCTGACGCTGCTGCGCTGCTGCTGACGTCACCCGACGTGGTAGTCCTGAATGTATTAAGCCTTCAGTTGTTTACACCACCGTCAGACCCAAAACGAGCCCTCTGGTTTTCAAAATAAAAGCAACACTTCCGTTTTGGAAAAACGGGTATTCCCGAATAAACACACCTCTGTAGTTCTGCACAAATGTTTAGTACAGTGTGAATGTTTACACAGCAAAATGGAAAATGTTTGTACAGTAACTTGACAGGAAGCAGCCGTGTGCGTGCTGACTAAGGGCTGAGTTTCCTTGACATACATGTGTTTAGTCTGATGCTGCGCTCGTGCTGTAAATACTCATCTGTTATTTGGACAAAGCAGCAAATTCATTCTCAGCTTGCTTGACAGCCACACAGGTCATCCCTTCAGTGACTGTTTTTTTTTGTTTGTTTGTTTATTTTGTGTTGTTGTTGTTGTTGTTGTTTTCACATGATACCCAAACTGAAGGGATTAAGATACATCTTGTATTATGATGACACAACTGTTTCCTAAGGGGAGCCCTTCAATGACAGTTGATAGCTCAGCAGATCCGCACATACAGAACAACACGTGCTGCTGTGTATTTGCCAGCTTATCCAATAACAAGAGAATTTAGGGATCACATATCCCTGAACAGTTCTGATCTGCAGATGATTCACAGAACATTAGAGCCGACAAGTTGTAGATGTTTTTAATAATGCTGCAGAGAAATACTATAACATCTGACAGCATTATTTAAAAACATGTAAACCTGTAGCCTAAAGTAATATAATAGCAGTAGCAGTAGTAGTAACAACAACAACGCACACTTGCTTATTTGGCATGTGTAGTACTTAAGGATATTTTTTTTTTAAATGCACTTTTTTAAATGACTACATGAGACTGAGTTATGGCTAACACTGAATTAAACCAAACATGAACTGTCCTTTGAGTTTTTACACTTGCCATAACATAAATGTTCCATGCTTAGGAATATCAAGTATGAATTATTAAAGAAAAAAGTGTGTACCACTATACTCTTTAATATTCAGGCAAACGTACTGATAAAGTATGATGAACTTAATAAAGTAAGTACAGTTTTAAAATGAATGTGTTATCTGCCCCTCATGTAAATCATATAAGATCACTGTTTGCATTTGCTGTGAAAACAGTAAGCGGTTACAAGTCTGCTGGTTGGTACTATATAACTATAAGAGTCTGACTCATATGTAATCAAATTTTGCTTCTAGAGTTTTTCAGAATTTTTCTTGCACTGCCTATATAACAGCTTTTAAAAGGTGTATTAAAGTCCTGCAAATAAAATCAAGGTTACAGAGGTTCAGAAGTTTATACGCACTCATCATGGGAATGAATGTTGGTGGAATGATACATCTTTGATGACTTTAAAAAACAAGAGTTGGGTGCACAAGTTTGAATATTTTTTGGGATTTTCTCTAATCCACATGGGGTAAAATAAATATACATACACACTTATATATCCAGCTTTTCTCGACAGGATTGGTGGAGTTAATTTAAATGGGTTGGTTTCCTCATTTAACCGTCCAGCTATTGATTGAGGTGATGTTGATTAATTTGGAGGCAGACCTCCTTCTTCATTATTCCATCAACTGTGTGCAATGTACTGCTCTAATTGGCAGCAAAACAGGCCCAGATCATCATGATGCTACTATCACCATGCTTGAGAGTTGTTCAGTGTTCTTAGGTTTGAAAGCCTCACCTTTACTCCTCCAAACATATCTCTTGTCATTGCTTAATCTTTGTTTCATCTGACCATAAAACTTTTCTCCACAAGGCTTTTGGCTAATCCATGTGGGCCTTCTTCTCATCTGAAGGTAACACTTTAGGTCTTCTTCCTGACCTTGGCAAAGTTATGACACATCCAAATAACTTGTACTTACGTACACAAATGTTTAAACTGTTACTTTGTTAATGTTTGAACTGACAGTCTCTGAATCTGCAGTTGTTTAGAAATGGCTCCAGGAGACCTTCCCAACTTGTGTAAATCTACAATTCCCCTTCTTAAATCTTCCTTCCTTGGACTTTCCCATTGCTGTGAGTACTGGTCAATCCAATGAGTCAATTCTTTTTATGCTGGCAAAGAGAAACTACCAGTTGTATTCAGTCATGACCACTCACAAGAATAGGCCTTGGCCTTGTCAGGTTGAAAGACATTGTAGGACCTTCAGCACCACCTATTAAAGGATTTAAGTGAGTGTATGTAGATATTTGAGCCTGTATGTATACTTTGGACCCTGTGTAGAGTTGAGAATATGTAGTTTCAGGGAGTACTGGCTCAGGTTAGCCCTAAATGAAGCAAAGGTAGCTGCTGCAAGTTTTAGACACATGGCTGACTGTGTCATGAACATAAAGAACCTGAAAATATATAATCAGGAAAGCAACATTTCAAGCAGAACTTATTTGTATATGTGATTTGTATGGGTGTTAAATTTTATTTATATGTTAGTGTTCATGTAAATACTTAGAATGGAATACAAAACTTGAATAAAACTTGCACCAGAAAGTGCTCCAAGTGTAAAACAAAACAAAACAAAACAAAACATGTAATAGTTAAATATTTTAATGTTATGCTACTTCCATCTACTCAAAAGGTGTCTAGCACATTAATATTGTACTACGTGCTAGACACCTTTTGTTTTAAAGCTTTAGATTGTAAAATATAAACCTGATAACATAATATGCTATAATATTATAGATAAAGCTACCCAGCAGTATATACAGCATGTAAAGTCAACATTAAAGTGATACATTAATTAATCAGTCATTATAACGTATTGTATGTGATTCTGAATACTTCAGGCACTTTAAATGTACACTATTACTTTTACTTAATTATCTAAATACTTGATTTGCCACTTTGTAAAATAGTTATTTAAGACAAAACTGCTTTTCATGTAATACAGCTGCATGCATTAAAATTCAGATTTCTTGTGGATCCCGCTCCTGCCTGACACACCCCCCCGCGCGCGTGCCTGTGGACCCTGCTCCTGTGGACCCCCGCTGCTGCGTGCCCCACGTGCCTGTGGACCCGCTCTTGTGGACCTCCCGCTGCTGCGGTCCCGCTCCAGTGCAGCCACTGGGGACTAAACGCCGCAATGGCTTTATTTTGAAACTCCAGGCGGAAGCCCCCGTGAGCCTACCTAGCTTGGCAGCGAGCCTCGTTGCTGCTGCTGGAGCTGTTCCGTGCAGGACTTTCTCTTCCATCACTTCCTTCTCTTGAGCAATGTGTGGTGAGGCAGGGGGGTGTGAGGAGCGCGACTCTTCGCTGCTTCGCGCGGCTCAGGAGCCATGGCGGAGCGGGTACTGAGGACGAACCAGCGGCCGGAGCACGGCGGGTCACCGGGAGCGGCTGAGCAGACGGGGAAGGACCCGCGTTATTACCTGCAGCGGGGCCACTACAACTCCTAATGACGGAAAGCGATGGTGACGCCCGCTGAACTTTTCCGCACATCTTCAGCTCTGCTCTCGCACGGCCGTTTTAACTTTTCACTAACGGACAGCTGTCGGAGCTCGATGGTTTCGTAGCGACACGGAGTTTGGTGTGCTCTTCTCTTCTTCCAGGACGCTGTCCCGTAAAGCCATCTGCCTCTAGCAGAAATCTGGCTTGCTGTCCTGCAGTAAGCTCGCAAAGCGCCTCCTTAATTTTTCAAAGCCGACTCAGTAGAGGTTAACATGGGGGCAAAGCAGAGCAGCCCCACTGCTAATCCAGCTGCTAACGGACGTACCAGAGCCTACTCCGGCTCGGACCTGCCCTCCAGCACGTCCGGCAGCAACGGTGGCAGGACTGCCGCACGGGGGGTGAGGTACCACGGTGCGTCCGGAACCTCCGGAGCCGGCACCAGCCAGCAGCTCGGAGCCAGGGCCAGGTCTGTGGGGGGCTCCAGTGCCAGACCCCACTCTGGCATTAACATTCCAAACAGCAGCGGAGCCTACAGCTCCCCGGAGTCCGGCGGCAGCAGCCCGGAGGAGGGGGCAGACAGGGAGCGCTCGGGCGGAGGGCACGAAGGTCCCCGGCTGTTGATTGGATCGTTACCAGCACACCTTTCGCCTCATCTGTTCGGAGGTAAGAGGGCAGAGCCGCTCCGCTGCGGTGACACTGACACACCACTGTTTACAGCAGGGAGCATGGGGGTCAGGGCCGGTCAGACCGGTGTTACCAGAAAAACGACATTAAAATCAACCGTTACTACATGAGACTGTCGAGGAGCACAACACGGTGATGATGGGTCACACATCTCTTTATCTAAACTTTACAAGATTAATGAAGTGGTCAGGAGATTAATTTTGGCCTGAGAATAAATCATGACGTTATCTGATAGTTTATGCAGTCCCACACACTTTTCTCTGGAGTGACTTTGGAGCCTTTATTATTGAACAGGAAGTTTGTAATGAACTAAAAGATGTACTAATAAGTGAATCCAAAAGTTTTGTTTAAAAGTCCATTTTGTAGATTATGGTCATTACTGGACTGACTCCAGTAATGACCATAATCTACAAAATGGAGGATTATTCAAGATATACTCATTGTGTGATGGTTGTCGTGGTTAGCCTGTACTGTCTGTGGGACCTGCTGACACAGCTACATCACCTAGACTGGCTGAACTCTGTCAGGTAAGACTACAAAGCATCAGCAGATTCCTGCTAAAGAACAGCTAGCTGGAGCTCGATTGGTGACATTATTGCTAGCAAACTTCATAGACGGTGTAAAAGATGTATGCATCCATATCCTGTTATAATGAGTCAAGCTGAGTGTTTTGCTTTTGCCATCTTTGGTAAATGGACTAGTTCTTATAGAGTGTTTTCACACACATTCATACTAACATTTTTTCACATCTTAGTGCTTTCTATCTAACATTCACACTCCAATGAACACATCAGGAGCAACTCGGGGTTCAGTATCTTGTCCGAGCATACTTGGGCATGCAGACGGGAGCAGCCAGGGATTGAACCACCAACCTTCTGATTAGTAGATGACTTGCTCTACCTCCTGTGTTTTGAAGACAGATGTGAGGAGGAGGGATGGCTCTGACTGTGAAACCGCACAGTCAGAGATGTCTTGTCAGTCATGAGGGAGAAATGCTGGTTGAAGCTGTGTCCATCTTTCAGAATGTCTTCGGTAGGATGACCAGTCCAGGCAGGGTTCTAGCCAGAAAAAAATCACAGGCCAGCGGTATTTGGTGAGGGGTCCCCTCGGTACCGAACAACCGTCTGCTAGTAATGGCTGTGCCTGCTAGCAAACCATGCAGGTGTGGCAGCATGGGGCTACTGGAAGAATGCTGGTTTAAGGTGTTTCTGTGTAGGCTTGGCTTTTCAAACCTGGACTGATGCTAGCTGCTGCACAGTGTGTGAGCACAAGTTGTGTTTGAACATGAGCAGCTGAACAGTGTCATTAATAAGCCTGTTTTATGGGGTAAAACAGCACCTTATTTTTAAGCGTAACTTTGGTACAATGATAATAGAAAATACAGTTTTTACCAACAGAAATGAGGATTATCTGATCAAAAAGTGATCCACGCTCAGCTGGTGGTGTGTGTGTGTGTGTGTGTGTGTGTGTGTGTGTGTGTGTGTGTGTGTGTGTGTGTGTGTGTGTGGGGTGTCAAAGCACACAGGCAGCGATGGAGATGCTGGCCCCTGAGTGAGCAGCTCCTGCTGGCTTTAATAGCATTCATTGGTGATGATGATGACTCATTAGAGCCAAGCGTTAAGATAAACAGCGTGAGCCTCTGTGTGAATGCTCTCTTGTTGATTTCATTGATCTGCTCTGTGGGCTGAAGTGACTGATCATTGATCGCTTCACAACCTGAGACTGATCAGGGAACTGGGGCACAGGTCAGACACAGCTCAGCACGGCGTGCAGAGGGAGCTGATCGTCAGTGCAGGTGAGGATTGGCTGGTTGATGCTGTGAGTCAAAGATCTTTATGAAAATAATTCACACGGTGGAGCAGATCATCCAGCACGAGCACAGTAAATGTGTTTGTATCTGTTTGCAGAAGCAAGACAGAAACTCTTGAGTTTATTTGGGGAAAACAATAACAGTTTTCCTTCTCCTGGAGTGCGTTCAGCAGCAGGCGGTTGGAGCTGCAGTCAGCGTGGACAGTTTCCATTAGAATATACTGTAGAATAACCAGAAGGCGTATTTTACTCTATTTGCTAGTATTTGTTGTTGTATATGTTGTCTGTCAGAATGGTGACAGGTAATATGGCACACTAACACGCTCAAATCCTCACAGAATCAGAAGATGTTAAGACAGATCAAACGAGTCCAGGCGAAAGTAACCTCAAGTAAAATCAGCGGGCTGTCTGATAAAAATACATCTTCAGGAGAGATTTAAAAGGAGTCCCTGACTCAGCCAGTCTCATGTCCTCAGGCGGGCCCGAGGGCTCCGGCTCACACGCTCTGATGAAAGACCTCTGCCTCAGGACTACGCGTCGTCTTCTGTGTGAGGTCAGACCTGTAGCAGTGGAGGAGGCCACGGAGAACTTTAAAAGAAATAAGAAAATAAGCTTTTAAATAATAACATGCTCTCAGGTCTTTGTTGACATTGAGAGTCGGAAAGTTTAATGTCTGTGATGTAAATAGATAAAAAAAACCTGAAGTTCATGTAGCTGAAAACATTGCTGCTATTAAGGTGCATGAAATTCTCTCTGTATGTTTATCAGTTAACCCATAAGAGCCCACAGCCATTTCTCCTTGAAGGAAAATTTATTCAGTTTAAAAAAAAAATTAATGAAAAACTACCTGAGGAAACTTTCCAGAACATTTGAAACTATGACACCCGTGTCACACCAGGTTCTTAATAGATCCTGTCTTTGAAATGGATATATGCGGTTTGCTGCGCCACAGTTTTCGGGTGATTTCAGCCGTTGCTGTGGCTCTGCAGTCACGTGATGAGTGCTGAGCCCCGGAGGGCAAAAACAGCAGTGCAACTTGATGGCCACCTGACAATTTGTAGAAGCAAAAACATGTTAAATTTTCATTGTTTCATACTACAAATATCAGGTCACCTCTGAACAGGTGGAAAAACTGTGAATAAACTACACTGAAACTGCAGCTCAGGTTAAATATGGAAACAACAACCTTATTTCACCCTTTGTGGCAAAAACAGGTACAACCAGGTTATGAAGGAGGAGATGCTCACAGCTGGTGATTATGATATCATTTGGAGGCTGTTGCGCCCACCTCTGCTGACAATACACGTACTCCGAGCCGCAGCTCCAGCAGTGGTTCAGACTGTGGCAGGTTTTTCCAACAGTTCCCATATTTCATTTGTTATCACGTTTTTTGGCATCATAAAACAACAAGTTGAATGTTTTGTGACACAAATGGATGATATGTGGGCTGCAAAAAAGAATGTGGTGTTTACCTGCTGTCACAGGTGCTAATTTACACCTTTTATAAGAAATCCCAAATTTTTAGTCGTAGGGAGAACGTCCTGTTGTTGTGTCGGGAGAATTAAATTGATTTATTTTGCTTTTTTGGACTCATAAGTTGTCGTGCAAGAGAGGAGAAAGTTGAACAGAAATCTAAACAGCACGCTCTGTGTGGTGATCACTGCTTTCTGCATAAGCTTGGCTCATCTTCAGTGAGTCTAAGCCAGCAGCCTTCCCACCAACTTCCTACTGTCTTCACTTGAATTTGTCTTTGGACAGCTCGAGGCAGGAGTGAAACAAATCATTTATTCACCACAAACGGTGCAGTATGAAACTCTGTTCTGTAAAACTTATGAACCAAACATTTACCAAACCAGATTTTATACTCTGTACTTAAATAAACACATTCCCCATAGTACCTTTAGTCTTTATTTATTCTTTGGCATTGTATGTGAGTGCAAGTGAGTGTGTTTACTAAAACAAACACATTCATGCACAGGGCACCAAACACACACGTGGCAGGTTGCGTGCACAGGTTGTTAATGTGAGTGTGAGTTAGCAGACAGGAGTGTAATAATTAACTCGGCTTGTTAAGTATCTTTCATCTATAATGGCTGCATGCATGGATCGGCGGTGTGCACACACACACACACACACACACGCACGCACATTTAAATTTGTCTGCAGGCTGTGTGAGCAGGTGGCCTGATGGCTTTGTTAAAGGTGCTGGATCTTAATTTAAAGAGCAAGCTGATGGAAATGCCACAGAGCAGCTTTGCCACATTCAACCCAAGCTCTAAGTGATTGGGTCTGTTTTTTGTTGAATTGTGTTCAGCAACACAAATGAGAAACACAGCTTTAGGTTACCTGCTTTAAATGGATTCTACAATGACCTGATCAGCAGCATAACAAATTCATTCTCTATGTCTACATCTATCTATAAAGATGGATCTAGCCACCATGACATCACCCACTGCTTCTGGCCTCTGCTTGTTGACGCATCATTGTTGGTGTTTTGGCTTCTTCATCTTGGATTGTTGAGCCAGAAATGCCCATATTTAAACAAGAGGATGAATTTATCAGATAATTCTGTCAAGTCTGGTTAGCAAACTACATTTATAACAGTAACAGATTAATGGTGCATTCACACCAGATGCCTTATTTGCTGTAATACAGTCTTATTAGACTCACAAATATTCACCCCTGAAAGCCAGCGGGCCGAGGAGGTGTACTACTTTGCGTAGACTTTGTGTGGAATTGTACTGCACCAATACAATATTTACACACCATAAAAAAACTAGAACTACACTCACTGAAACTAAAGTAACGACTTCTTGTAAGGTCTGTACCACGCAGAAAGCTGTGCTGTTTTTCAGAGAATTCTATTAAAAATGCTCCAAAGGCACCAACAGCACAAACGCAGTTGAGAGGTCCAGTACAGTGACTCAGATTAGCAAACCTCAGCCAGCTACAGCTGCTCATATCAACACTCGTCTGTCAAAGTGGCCACGCCCACTAACTTTAAGCCTTAATCAAATCCAAAGGGGTGATTTAGAAATAATTCAGCCCCCATACAAGTATCATGAAGGGGGAAGTTAGCAAGAGTCCAAACCTGTGGTTTTTTTTGGCCCAGTTTATTTAGTATAATAGTTTGTGAATTTAAAGGTTGTTTCCCCTGAAATACAATCAGCTATTACGATAGTTTTGAATTATCGCTCTAGTCTTCAAATCCCATAATCTGTTTTGGCATTAATTGTAATCATCCAGAAAACCTTTGAAGATGGTCAGGCTCACACTGAGATCAATCCATAAATGAGCCTCTTCCAAGCAAGCAGATAAAGGCTGCGGGGTGCAGT
This sequence comes from Archocentrus centrarchus, assembly GCF_007364275.1. NCBI lineage: Eukaryota > Metazoa > Chordata > Actinopteri > Cichliformes > Cichlidae > Archocentrus > Archocentrus centrarchus. The sequence goes on along the minus strand of NC_044361.1, from coordinate 36,399,800 downwards.
TGTAATGCCACGTAGTGGGTCCTTGTTGATATGCCAACCAGCGAAATGATATATTGCAATCTGATCTCAATTCAGGCACAATCAAGATAACAAAAACTAACAAGTGAAATGGAGCTGGTTTCTGCCTCTATCCACAATAGTAGCTTCATGGTGCTCACATAGATTACATAGAAATGATGGATAGTTTAAACTTGATTCTTCCTGCTGGTAACTCTACTTCTTACGTAATTTATGACTTCAGTAACCTCTTTCCTGGTGAGGCTGTGGTCTCAGTTGCTAGTTTGAAGCCTAATTAAATACAGCGTGATGAAGCCAAAAAAGAGAGGATTAAACAGGAAGTGCTTCATCTGGTGACTGATGCCAGTACCCCTATATGGGCAAGGAACCAAATATGGTAACTTTGCTGACATACTTCTACAGGCTAGGCAACGTCGCTCTGACTGCCATCAGGTAGCGTGATGAAATCCTTGGACCCGTGGTCAGACCCCACACTGGTGCAGTGGGTCCTGGGTTCCCCCTCCTCCCCCGGGGTCATGGCCTGGCAGCTCCATCGGTGGGGAAACTCAGCCCTACTCAGGTTGGCAAGACCAACCTTCCCACATAAAATGGAGTGTTTCACAGCCTCCATGTACCAAAAAGTGCCATAAGCTCACTTATATAGTCACCCTGCTCTCAGCCTATCAGGCTGAGCTGTTTCAAGACATGGGCCACATGCTGGATATTCATCTCCCGCTGTTTCCTAGCCTCCTGCATAGTGATTGCTACTTCTTCAAACAACACCCTAGCTCGTAATGGCTCTTTTGGGGAACCATAATAGCCTGCTTATCCTGGTCAGGCAAGCTGGAGAGACTGAGCCATAGTGATCTCTCCCCTGCCACAGCCCTGCTTCAAGGGTCCTACTTCCCAGCTACCCATACAGCAGGTGTCTTACCAGTCTCACCTTTGCAACGCTATTATGATATGTTATGATGAGTGATTTATTGTGTTTTTTAAATTTGGTCTAACTCCTGCAGAGGATATTAATCAGCTTTCTGAACATAACACTGGATATGAAACGTGCTGATATTTATGCTATTTTAAAGATGAAACCTTGGAAGTCATGCTAGACTTTAAGTAGTGCAGGACAACTTTGTATCAGTGAATCTACAAGACCTGCTAAAGTGAAGCAGGTGCATCATTACGCTGAGGCCAGGCTGCAAACAGCAGATGCAGCATTTGTCCCTGTTTGACCTTTGGTTAAACCGTGCGGTCTCTCTGCTCCTGTCTGGAACTAGAACTGTCCTATCTGGAACAAAGGCTGCTAGATGCTGTCAGTGGGTATTATAAAAGGTTCAATTTGTGGTTAAGCATTTGAAAAATGTATTTATTAATTTGTAATTTAGATTCAGTGAGGCTAAATGTGGCTGAAGCAGTTAGAGGCTGCTTGATGACAGTGAGGAGGGTTCAGCTGCTTTCAATCAGTTTAATATTCTTTATACTTTGTTCCATGTGGATGATTCCTAATGAAGTCATTGCAATTTTACAAGTTTACTTAAGATTTTAAGACCTACTTATGATCAGCTTATGTAAAACAGTTGACTCTTTCTACTCACAATGCTACTGACTCTTTCTGTAAATGGGTTACCTGAAGAAATCCCTCTGATAGGACAACACATTCTCATCCCAGGATGTGGTAATAATACACAAATTCTCCTTTGGGGTCAATGCCCTGATGCACGGACAGTATTGGCTGCAGAGGGATGAAGGTCCAGTTGTCCCTCAGAGGTGATAGTTTGTCAGGACCTTTGTGTTTTGAACTGTGGCTTTGTTAGACTACAGTTCCTAAATCTAAGAAATGAATTTTGAGGTTTAGTTACTGAAAAATACTTTGATAATAAAAACTGTTTGGTTAGGATTAGGTGAGGATCGTGATTTAGGATGAAATATACCACTTCACAACAGTAACCCTGCTTACTGAAAATTTGTAAGTTGGGTGTGACAGCTTAATCTGATCAATGCCATAACCTGCTGCATCAAGGCACAAAAGCCAGAGGATAGCCCCTGCAGCTTTGACAGAACAGCCCTGATACCTGGGCAATGTATGCAAGCTTGTTTATGCCACAGAAAATGGTTTTTTGGCCATTCGTAACCTAAAATTTCAAGTTAGGGTTCTCAAAATTTGCTGTACACTAGTAGCTCACTGATGCCGTCCCTACCTGGTTTTGAGTGCATGTGTTTGTGCCATCTGCTTCCAAGTAACAAGGAAATGACATCATTCGTGGAGATTCCTGATAGGCAGAGCTAATTAGAAATTTTTAGTTACTGTCTCAAAATTTTGAGAAAACAACTTGAAATTTCAAGTTCTATATGGCAGGTTTTTCAGTGGCAGAAACAAACTTCCATAGGAATGAGAATGGATTGAAAAGGAAAAAAATAGCTCTAGTTTATGTTTTTGAGGAGACATCCATATTAGGGTTTAATCCCGGGATCCGGGATTCCCGGGAAATGCGATCAGAAACATTTCCCGTTTCCCGGGAAACGTTAGACGGGAAACCGGGAAAAAAGTCGCGCGCGTCGATTTGACTTTCAGAAAGAAAAGAAAGCTTCAGATTGTTAAATTTAAGGAAATATTGAGAGAAGGGTTCGTTTAATGCGAAAAGCATTACTCTTCATTTCAGGCACGTTCAGCCTCCGTTTGAGGCTTCAGCCTTCATCTCAAGCGTTTTAATAGAGGTATTACACAGTTGTACTTTTTTCCTCTTTAATTTGTTGAAATCGTAGGCAATGTGTTTACCCTAAGGTATTTTGTATTATATAATTTTATACTATTATATATTGTTATATTGCATTATATAGCCTATAAAATATGCCTGCCCTGAACAATAAAGAAATATCTGTTTAACTTCGAGTGTTTCTTTTCCTCGTTTGCAGCCGCTTACTAACAATCATGAATTAGGATACGGGCCTAATGTGTGAAGAAATGATCATGAAATAGATTGCTTTAACATATTTCGCTTTTAAAATGGAGTTGAGTAAAATGTATATTTTTTAGGCTATAAGGATTGGCCAGTTTTTCAATAGACGATTCACAGCGAACCTACTTTAACCCTCAGACACGGTGTTATAAATTTGCTGTTGCCAGAATGGCAATGACCAAGTCGTAGTGCATTACTCAAGGCCCTGTGTTATGCCATATTATAGTGTAGTACGGTAGTTAACTTTTCAATGACTATTACAGCATTCCACTGGTGGAGATATAGCGCAACAGATGTCGCCACGACAGCGTGGCTGAGCCTTTATCAATGCTGTGGAGATGAACCGTATTGTTTTGCACCAGCAGTTGTAAAATAGCTTGGTATAATTCCATGTACAATGGAGGAATATTCGAATTATATTTGTTAAGGGAGTGTTGAGGAACGATACAACACCGCATAGCTCGAGCACTCGAATGTCGAGATGTAGGTTTTATTGCGTTAATCAAGCCGACGTTACCCCCTACTGGGCATAACAGGACAAAGCTGGAAAGCTACCTCTACAATATCACAATAGGTTAAGGCCGACACAGGCTACAGAAGGCCTAATTAAAATAAAAAAATAAATAAACTTTTTCCCGGGATTCCCGGGAAATGGCTCGTCATTTCCCGGGATTTGATTCATGTCATTTTCGGGAAAAATATTAAACCCTAATCCATATTCCAGAGGCTTGAAATCACTGCTGGTTGGGCCAAACTGCTGCTGTCTGAGATTTGCACAGGGTGTTCTTGGGCATGTTTATATTTTTAACACTCTGGCTGCTATTAATCTCAGGTTTACTGTTATTAAGGGGCACTGCTAACAGCATTAGGTTTTGTGGTTAGTATATTTTTTTAGCAATTTATCAGAAAGACTAAAACTTTCAGATGCTCCTTTATTTTCAGGGGTCACCACAGCAGGTAGCGCCACGTGTTTGATTTGGCAGATTTTTACGACAGATGCGTTTCCTGACAGGAAGGGATTTACGTCTCCTCCTGGAGTCAAAGTGGGGATTTTTCGCTTGTTAGGCAAAAGTGTAAATCACTATACTATGCAGCCACTAATTATTATTATTATTAATTATTTTCTGTTGGATGGTTTGTGACGTTTTTGCATTTTCGTAACAGACAGTGGAGCTGTGAGCACTTCTTTGTTTGGGTGTATGAGGATAGAGGGCTACAGCAACCATCGGTGAAGTGTCCTCTGTAATACTCAAAAAAATCTTGTTCTTTTCATAAAGATAGGCTTGAGTTTCCCATCAGATCACGCTGTGACAGTTCCTTGCCTTAGCTAATGAAGTGGCAGTAGATGCTTTTTTTAAAAAAAAAAAAAATCCCTTTGATGAAAATTAGCAGGAGGCTTCTTCTGCTCTGAGACTGACAAAAGAAGCTGGCTGATGTGGTCCATCTGCAAAGCAAGGATGGATTTGTTGCTCATCTATTCTCTGCAGAGACCTGAAGCCAGATCGGAGCTGGCAAAGAGGCCAGTGCAGACAGAGAGCAGTGCTGACACTTACTTTTTTCCCTCCTTCTTTTTTTTTCTCGTTATTCATGCACAAGGACACAGTGATCTGAATCCTACACGCTGTCCTCCCGAGAATGATAATAATGTCTTGCTGGAGAAATGTCCAACAGGTCAGTGTGAGGTTTCAGATGATTACGCACCACAGCGGCTCAGTTCTGTGGTCAAGTCAGTACGGGTTAGTCGAAATCTACCTTGATGAGATAAGCCAGCGGCTGCTTAACCTGCTTTCTTAATCTGTGTCTTCATTTGAATACAGCAGCAGATGTGTTTTGGTGTCTACCTGCATGGATGTGACGTCAGCCACAGCCTGGATTTGGGTGTGCTGCTCACTTCTTACATTGTACAGTGGACTTTCTTTGACCCATTGGAAATGTGTGGGTGAGGAGGCTCCCAGATCATCCAGCAGGATTTTGATCTGAGTTCTCCTAATAAGTTTAAGGTTGATGGAATAGATATCTACAAGCGTGAACAGCAAGTTTGAATAGTGAAAACTTGAGGGTATTATTTTATGTCCTGTGGTTTATTGCTACAGTACATCACCGGGATTCTGTCACACTGGTTTGAGTTATTTTTATAACTCTCCCATTTTTATTAGCTCACCTGTTTTGAAGAAAAAGTTGAGCTATTGTCATAATTGTGGCTGCGTTCGTGTTTGTTCCACAAAGATTTTGCGGTTGGCCATAACTCGACCTGAAGGTAAAGGTCAGAGGTCAAGTTTTCGGAAAATCTTTTGAATGCGAGACCTCAGTGACGTAATCTAGGATTTTCAAATTCATCACAGAGCAGGAGAAATGCTTCATGCATTACTCAGCTTTCAGGAGGTCATATGTTAAATGAATGGTGCCTACATGATGTTCATAAGCACTGTTTCTTTATTTCAAAGGTACTCTTTATTGTTTTACTGTTACAGCCTTTATAGAGAGGCTGATACATTATTAATTTGTCTAATTAATAGCACGATTGTTTTCCAGTGTTTTTATCACCTTTCCTCCTTAATTTCACTCTGATTAATATTTACAATGGAAACTGTCCATGATATGCCTAATTACTAGAGTTCTTTAAAAAAATAGATTTTTAAAAAAGTGCTTTAAGCACTTTGGAAAAATGCTCAGCTATAAAAAGACCGTCAGTGTGAAATGATTTGGAAAGATCGCAGTAAAGACTGGACTTATTTTTTTTCATCCATTTACAGTGGCGTGATGTTAGAAGGTATACTGAAATAAATACTTAATAATCAACACACCTGTAACATTTTACTAACATACACTTCCTGTATAAACAATAATATTATAGATCTAGAGGCGCTGACCACTTTTTTGATGTTGAAATCTACTAACTTTTCCCCCAAAATCCAAAACAGCTGAGTGTGGGCACCCACTCAGTGGTGCTCCTGCTCTGGAAAGGCTTATTTCTGAAAGGACTTGGACCAGGGTTTGCTAACATTAGCTGGTAGCTTAGCACTTCACCCCCTTCTTGTGCAAATATGGTAAATTCTGGCTCCAAAAAAACAGCAAGGCAAAACACAAATGCTGAGTTGAGACATGATGATTTCTGGTATTTCACAATCTCAGAAATTCTACCAATTCTATTTCTGGTACTTTCTACCAGAAAATATCAGAAATTTTTATTATCAAACCTAGTACCATATCCTTACAAAACAGCTGGATTCTTGTGAGATATACTAGATTGAGATCATATAAGCATCCATCTGACTGGGCCTCAAGCTGTGAGTTATAGTTAAAGCATCTTATGAAGAACTACTGGCCAGAGAGGTTGCAATTGGTGTGACATACTAACTACACAGCTAGCCAGTCTGCCATGAATAACTTTCATCAAATAATTCTGCCTTACAAATTGACTGAAACCATTTAAAAAAAAAAGAGCTGATTCTCACAGTTTTATGGTAATGACTATAATCTGCTAACATCAGCAGCACTCAGCACAAGTCTTGAGCCATTATCACATTAGCCTAATCAAACCAAAGTTAGCCGTTTTAAATGTTGGGGGTGGAGCATTGCTACAGCACATGCAGCTCTTACAGTCCTCCAAAGATCATAGAACCTCTCACAGACATTCAGTTCTGTGTTGGGATCTCATGTCGAGCTGCTTTTCTAAGTTTCCAGTGGGATTATTTGCATCCTGGCTTTTCCTTGTGTTGAACACCAGAACACATTATCTAACTAACACTCAATAACTCCATAAACAACACAGTTTATTTTTTCTCCAGAGTTTACACTCACTTTTCTTCAGTACATCTGACTATAGTATGCCAGAAAAGGCAAGCACAGTCTTGTTTTCAGGATTTTAGCTTTGACTTGATACCAAAGTACTGCCTTTCCTAAATTTAGAAGTTAGAAATGCTGGTTTGCTGAAAGCGAGCAACTGCTAACCTCTGTCTTTAAAAAGCTGGTAGACATCCTACATGTAGGCATTTGTGCCTAGAAGGAGCAACCACAGAGAGATCATTAGATAAAGAGGTGTGTTACTCTGTTTTGCTTGAACAAACGTCTAGCAAACTGTATTGCAGTGAACATCCTTTTTTAGCATTTAGCTACAGGGTAGCTTGGGCAGCTTAACTGTTCTTGAAACCTTCTAACATTTCCAATAATAAGATATTTTTCCACTAAGCAGCAAAATATCATGACCAAACACCACAGCAGTATATGTTCTAAATGTCTGAGCCGCTCCTTCCTGCACAGGTTCTGCACCTTCTTGCCACCTGAATCAGACCAATAGTTAAATGGTGTCAGCTAGTCAGATCACACAACTTGAGTGTACAATGACAATAAAGATTCTATTGTATTCTATTCTGAACAGTGGAGTCTGAGATGTTCCAGTGGACTGTCTGTTCCAGCCAATTAAACCCAAATTACCCCGAGCAGCTTTTTCCTGCAATACAGCAAAGAAAAGTTTTCATACGAGGTAACATTTACCAGCACATCTGTGACAGCCAACACACCTGTTTTACAGCAGCTGTGTTAATATGCAATAATGAGGAAACACAAATTAATCAAGACTATGACCCTAAATAGAGCAGAACTTTAGTTAATGTCAGTAACTCTGACATTAACTAAATGCTGTTTGCCAGCCTTCCTTAAACTAACTACCAGCCATTAGACTGGAAAGTCCAACACGTGGGAAGAAGCTTCTGTTGTACAAAAAGGAGAAACATGCAAAGTCATGTGAGTGAAACGGCCACAACTGTGCACATCATCTGAGGAAGACAGGAATACAGGAGTTCCCAGGAAAAAAAAGAATATTTTTGCATGAAATGCTGGTACCAGTGTTTCACTGAGGACCATCGATATGGATTTAATGGTTAGCAGTATTTCACTCTCACCTTAAATAGATAAACCAACTGTAATCTCAAAGCTGGCACAGACTCCTCTAATCATTGTAGTGTAGTATGGTAATGAATATTTGACTGTGTGCATAAGCAGCAGACGCTGCCATTAATTTACAGTCGGTTTCTGACCACCTGATAAATGCAGATGTTTATTTTTTCAGCTTTCAGATTTCTTTGGAGTTCCACTGATTTCTGAGAAGAATATCTGACTTCTAATCAGTGTAAAGTAATGTGAACATTGTCAGAGTAATTTCTGGTTATTTCTCATTCATTCCTATGCAGACTCTATACAGCATCTAATGGTGTGTGAAGGGGAATCAGAGTACATGGAAGCTGCTTTATCTCTTTCATTGTTCTAATCAGCACAGCCCTCCTGCAGATAAGAACAGACCTACTACACACACACACACACACAGAGTGTGTACTCTCCTGACTACAGACGAAAGTTAGTGTTTGGGAGTTTATTCAGTGCCTGTTGTGACAGGACTCACCCCGCTGGGCTCCGTCCACATGTGCAGCATAAAGAATCAGTCAGTGGTACTTTGGGTTGTTTGCCACTGGTTTGTTGTTGTGTTTCTGAGGTGCAGTCCATCTGCTGAGCCTCAGATGGCAGATGATTAACGGCACACACCACCTGGTGAACTCTTTCCATACACTTTGGCTTTCATGTGGAAACAGTGGAAAGCCCCTTAAAGCCCAGAATTTTATAGCAGTAATGGCGTGTTTCTGAAAGATAAGACAGTCTCGGGTGTTTGCAAATACTGCCTGCATTCACAGGATGGGGGAAAAGGACAGGCACTCGGTATTCCATCTAGGAAGCAGTCACATTTGTGTTTATCAGGAGGCTTACCTCCACTGCTGACCCTGTAGTTGCATATGGTTTAAAAGATTAAGCCCTTTTTTTGCCATGTTACGCACATGTATTAGTTCTTTGTAGTCACTGTGATGTTGGTTTCAGTTTAGCATGATGTCTGTTGTGAAAAATTCCCACGATCTTTGCCTCACACCATAAAATTATGGGCGGACATTAATGTTTTAATGTGACTTTAGTCACAGTCTGAGCAACATGACATGAAAGCAGCACAAATACATGTTGGGACTATGATGGAACTTAGAATTAAGACAACTGGCTTCAAAAATATGAAGAGCAACATCTGTAAAGCAGAAGTTTAAAGAACTTGCACTTTTACATGAAGCATCTCCAGCTGGGATTTATGTACTAATAGAAATGGTAAATGGACTAGTTCTTATATAGTGCTTTTCTACTCTGAGCACTCAAAGAGCTTATACGACACATTTAGATTTACCGCATTCACACCCATTCATACAAGCACTTCTATGATTAACTAAGCTAAGGGCTTTTATAATCTAACATTCACATATATTCACACTCCAACGCTTGTGTCAGAGAGCAACTTGGGGTTAAGTATCTTGCCCAAGGACACACTGGCATGCAGCCTGTTGCTCTACCTCCTGAGCTACAGCCACCCCATAACACAAGCACGAATAATACCAAACCTGACAACTCTACTATAAACGTGGCACTGCTGGAATCTGTGTTACTTTGTCAGATGTTCTTCCTGTTTATGATGTAGGAATAATACATGTAATAGCCAACACAGGGGTGGTTTTCCAGCTTTTAGCTGTAACTGCACAAGATCTGTGTGATATTAGTTTGAGCTTTGGTGTCATGCTGATGCTCAGGAACAGTCACGTGAGAAAGAAAGAAAGAAAGAAAGAAAGAAAGAAAGAAAGAAAGAAAGAAGTTTACATCAGTAAGTTTACCCATCTGTGTGATATTACTTTGAGCTTTGGTGTCATGCTGATGCTCAGGAACAGTCACGTGAGAAAGAAAGAAAGAAAGAAAGAAAGAAGTTTACATCAGTAAGTTTACCCATGCTGTTTTTTTTTTTGTTTTTTTTTAACATATAATAGTCATTGTGTTGTTTATTCATTAGAATTCATAACTTTTATTTTAAGTACTTCGTGCGTTGGGACTGAGTGAGACTTACGTGGCCTTGCATCACTTTCCACATAACAAAGATCAAAACATCGTTTTGTCCTCAGTGAAAATCATCAGTTGAGATTTACCTATGAATGTGTTGGTTTTGTGGTAATTAACAAAATAATAAGCCTTTGATTGTAATTGTTTTAAGAACGCGAGCATGATTTGGAAACATTTTCTGAGGGAACATTGTTTTCATTGTTTTTCATCGTTTTTCCGTAACCGACCTTATCGGACCTGAGTGGGATATTTGGACCCTACACCAAGGCCTCCCCATGCTCTGTGTTTGTGTGTGACGCTAATATTTACTGAGGGGGAGACAGAGGGACTGATGTAAGAAGAAGGCAGTGCTGCATTAGTTAGACAGGAAGACTGCCTCTCATCATTTATACTACATCCACCCGTTTCCCCAGCAGCTGAAAGCGTGTTTATTTATACCCCTGTTGTTGCTGGTCTCTCCAGCCTCGTCGTCCCATTTTTACTCTGCCTTGAAGTGAAAGTGGCAGTAATATGAGCTATATACATCAATGGGTCAACTGTTTCTCAGGCCAGCTATCAACAGGATGACCCTCACTCACCCAGCATCAGCACAGCTCTGCTGCCTTGCAGCCGGATGAGCCAAAGGATGGAGTTCCCTTCCATTTTATTTCATCTGGATCACATATTCAATCTGAATCATTTAGAATCTCCTATCATATCTATTTATTCTTAGCATTCTGCATGTCTGAGTTATGAATAACTAAAACCCCAAGTTTCAGCTGACCTCAGAATTTGTTGGCTTAGAGAGAATCAAAGCTTGACTGAGTTTTGTTCACGATCTGTGATCATCACTGGTGTCAGCAGGGCTTCGGGTAACATCATCGTCATTCAGCTGTTCATTCACGCCAGAAATATTGAAAATGGGTAGTTAAAGGATCATCCTGGTTTATTTCAGTCTAGTGTATTTCCCATTATTGATGCTGTATGGAGCATGGCTAGTTTACCTCCATGGCAGAGATTTATGATAATGAGGAGTTTGGCAGAACAGCAGCCCATTATCAAAAATCAAAGTAACTAGATTCTTAATGCTAACTGCATTAACAATTCCACAAGGCTAATGTTGTTTTCTTTCAAACTCAAAAACAGATGTTTTTATAATTACTGTGAATCAAGAGGTTTTGAACTGTGCCCATAAAAAGCAGAGACTATATCCAGTTTAAAGTTATTGATGTCTTTGAGCACTTTTAGGCTGCTTGTGTTATGGAGAGCAGTCTCTTCTGTTTTAAGGACTAATACACAGTTTTTGTAATTTTGCCTCTTACAAAACGACAGTGGATGAGAAAATACAAGATGTTTCGGGTGGGTAATAATGGGGGAACTGAGTGATCAGTTCAAAAGTTGTGATAAATTTGCGTATCCGGATCATATCCCGATCCAGTGTTTCATGTCCATGGATAATAGTGATATGCTGCTGACTGCAACACATAAGAATGATGTGATCTGGCCAAAAATGTGCATTAAATGAAGTTTCATATGTTAAATTTAAGTTCCCTGCAAATCCAGAGTCTGGCTCGGATCCAGATGTGTTCGGTTTGGCTCTGGTTCTTGGCCCTCCACAGCTGTGTACCAAATATCAGATGAATCCGATTTAAAGGGAGATATATGGCATATGTGGAGTCTGGGGTATAATTGGCTGTTTTTGACTCCTTTTGATCTGACCTTCATATTTCCCCTTTAAAACTGTTTACCTTGGCTTGTTTGGTGTAAAACAAGCATACCAAAAACAGTATGCCGTTCCCTGTGTGGGCGGGGTAACTATCAAGATGTGATTGAAGTACAGACCTGTTCTTTAGCCTTGTTGCAGGAGCCTTGGGGTCCTATTTAGTTATGAATCTGTATGCTGCCCTCATTTCCCAAACTGTCAGTAAACGTAGCAAAGAAGAGCACTGAAAAAAGACAACGGGGATTTGCTTGGTCATGATGGATGACCTGTTTCTCATCTCTGCCAGTCCTCAACTTGAGAATCTGCCTAGCTCTGGAAAAAACTGAAGTTAATATTAAAAGGATTGTAGGCAGTGGGGTATGAGACACATGGATATTCTGATGGATTCACGGATGGCGTTGGTGTATGATACAGTGAGTGGGGGGTTTGAATTGCAGCCACACTGGGTGGATGAACTTTGCACTGATCAATAAAATGATGATTCATAAATCCCTTTTAATAGCATGGAGTGTAAGATGTGCTGACACAGGAGCTGCAGGAGGGCTGAGTTAAGGACAGCAGGTAATGATCACAGAGCCCAGGATGTTCTCCAAACAGCAGATTAGATGGGAGCAGTGATACGGTGCTTATGCAGTCAGAGGTGTGAAGCACTCTGGTTAACAGTGTGTGAAGTTTTGAACGTGCGGCCAAGAAGCTGCTGGCTTGCAGCTTGTTGGGGAGAACTTTGTGTGACAGCGGTCTTTGGAACCACTGAGCCTGCAGTGAAGGAGAAAGGACAGTCAGAGATACTGAGATCATTTACTTCAGCCTGTTCTTAGCTCATCTCATCCGTATCATCACTCAAGACGTGCTAATTCTTCGGTAAGATCGCTGTTATGGACGGTCTGTGGATAATACATAGAAACCGAGATTACAAAGAAACATGACAGGTATGTAACATACTGTTGACAGCAGCCCTGCAGCAGGTCTGGGCTGTGGGAAATTTCATTTCAGCGAGCTGCAAAGCTGCCCATAAAAACCAAAAACCATAACTAATTTAAAGATGATCATCTCTTTGTGCACTTCCGGACTGCTGGTGATCATTGTGATGTTACTAAAAGCACGTACAGTTAGGCCCATAAGTAATGTTCACAGCTCAGTCACTCATTTTGGGTCATACTGAATATCCTGATCATTCTGAGTGATGGAAAGGAGGATTTTTCCAGGATGTGAGTGTGCAGTTTCACCGTCACAACCAGGGGCATTTACTGGGGAGAAAAGTGGAACTGACTACCCAGGGCCCAATGGTGGGAGGGGTCCTTGCAAGCTTGAATGAAAAATGTGGTTCTGTTTTCATTTTTTATTTCTAAGTAATTAGTGTCATAATTAAATTGCCTGAATAAAGCAGTTGTGTGACTGACCTTTGATTCCAAAAAGTAGTGGAGGTTCTCTGGTGCCACTTGCACCCCTTAAAGGTACACACAATGGTTTAATCCATCCCGAACTGGACCTGTCTTTACAGCACAATGAGTTTGTTGTATCTAGACAACTGTTCCTGTGCATTAAGAGTCATATCTTTGTCCTGGAAAGCAAAATCAAAGAATCATAAGAAAGAAAGGAAAAGAAAGCAGCAACTGAGGGAAGTCAGCTGTGAGCGGAGCACCACTAATGTTAAGAATAGTTTAAAGCAGTTGTTAAAGACAGTGAATTAGTGTTAGATGTGACACTGTATCTGTTACATACTGTGGCACAACATAACACCAGGAAGCACATGGTCCTTTATTTAAAGAAAACAGAGAGACTGAAGCAGCAGCAGGGCCCTCTCCAAATGATGTGACATAAGGTGAGCTCATTTAGTGGCAACTAAGTTATTCAAGCAATCATGTGTATCAGCAGCAGCACTAGCGACACTAACATCAAGTAGCATTAAGCTTAATTGCATGTTGGACCAGTGAGGGCATGATGTAAGTGAGGCATTTTGAGGAAGCCAGTGCAATCCAGGCTGATGAAATAGCATTATGAAATACCACAATGACACTGCTTCTTATTTAAAAATATATAAAAAGTTAAGTTTGTTCTAATGAAACAGCATCACTGTGTGTGTTTGTAAATAATGCATTAATAAATCTCCCAGTATATCCACAAGACCAATAGATTGGCATACATGACATCTCCAAATTTTGTGTTTGATCACATAAAAAGGAACAGCAACAGAAAAGGGCTGTTATGTCAAATCATTGCACATATCATAAAGTAAATTTAACCTGAGGAATTTTAGCATATTTCTTTAAGGCCTCTGCAGCCAATTAAAGTGAACCACAGCAGGAAGCTGCGCTGCAGGTCAGCAACGCTCATTCTTTTTGTCTGTTTCTCTAAATAAAACTTGTTCACCACTTATTATGAAGTGTGGTAGCCTAAGCTTTCTTAACCTAAATAACCATTTTAAGCTTCTTCTTCTTTTTTTTTTTTTTTACACACCATGACAGTCAGCCTCCCTGTGGTGAACCCTGACCTTTTTGTCACAGCGCTGCCCAGCATCTGAAGTCTTCCTTTAGCGTTTGGGAGGCTCAGTTTTCTCTGTGAGCAAGTGTCACATTAAGATGTGGGGAATGTCATTACCTCAGCTTCACAGTTTCATACTAACACTGCCAGTAAGTGCCCTGCTGTATTGTTACAGGAATATAATGGATATATTGGAGTCTTTTTTTAATTCATCCATCCAGGGGGGCAGTGTTTTTTATCAGTGTGTCAGTGTGCATTAACTCACTTTTATAATGTCTCCAGTTATTCATCAATAAAAAACATGACGGGCCCAGAGCCACTTCATTTAAAAGTCAAAGCTTTGTTAGCCAGATCGATTTCAAACACTGCAGCTGGGGAAATCTGGATGTTTGAGGAAATCTGTTGCTATCTTCACAGATTAACCTCAAGGACCACTGCTGTGTTCTGTGTTTGACTTTACACTAGCTTAAGTCATATGTAAGACACGTACATTTGTGTTTATTGACCAAATGTCTTTACCAATGTGTCAGTGTAATATATGTGTGGAGATGTTTGGCTGTAGTGCACAGCACCATTTTTAGAGAGAAACAAACAGCATATCAGCCTCATCATACCTGTAAAGCATGGTGGTGGAGGGGTGATGATTTGGGTTGGGTTTGCAGTCACAGGACCCGGGCACCTTACAGTAATTAACTTGGCCATCAACTCCTCTGTATACCAGAGTAGTCTAGATGTGTAGTCAAATGTGAGGTCATCCGCCCAATAACTAAAGCTTGGCCAAACTGGGTTAAGCTGCAGGACAGTGATCCAAGGTAGCAAAGTGTTGCAGTGTCCCAGTGAAGGTCTAGAGATCAACCCAACTGAAATGCTGTGGCAGGACCTGAAGACGTTTGATTACTGCTATGGCTATCAGGTCTCCCTTTCCTCTAACCCAGCTGCGTCCATCAAAAACAGATTAGCACACAGATGCCAATTAAATGTTACAGAATGAGAAGATTGAGGAAGAAAGTACAATAAAACTACACAGGCTGTTGGCTATAAATTGCTAATACTACCCAGTCATATGTAAAGTGCTAATACCACTGTGACCCACTTGCCACCCAACTCTGATGCGAGAGAAGTACATTTAGGTCAGAGTAATGACCAATATCACAAACTAACCACCTCCTGTTAGCTGTTTTGGCTTAAAGCGAGGGTGAAGGGAGCCAGACTACATGCTTCAGACAGAGGATGAACTGTTGTACACTGCTTCTACTGTCTACTGTTCATGTAGCTGTGCAGCAGTTGTTAATGGGAAAGAAGGTCATAGTAAAGGGTCAGCAGATTGCCCAAGAACAGCTTTTCTTACATGTTTGTGGGAGTTTGTGCCTGAACTGCACACTGTGGTCAAGTAAGATGACACAGCTGCAAAGCTCACAATGCTTTATCCTCTCAGCTTCTTTCTCTGCCTCGCTCTCACTCTGTATGTTTGCTGAAACACCTGTTAGCAAGGTTTTATTGCACTTACTGTAACGTAGCATTTTAATGTTATTTGACTTCACCTGTTTCTTGTGAGCACCACTTCACATACGTGAGGATGTTCACTGACAGTGAGAACAGGTGAAGGAGAACCAAGTGTAAACTCTCACGCTGAGCTGAATTACCTGAGTGCAAAGTAATGAGGTCAGTAAGGTAAATGCCATCCTATTGGATGTATTAATGACTTACATTTTGTTTTAACAAAGCAAGAAATGCTTCAGTCGAACCTTGAAGTTGCCTTACATGAAAAGCATCTTCCTCACAGCTTATTAATTTAACACTGATAACAGCATTTGATAACAGGAGATACTCAAAGTTAGTGTTGTGGCCATATTAACGGTACTAACAGGAAAAGCCAGTCATATTTGAACTGAAGTGGAAAAGTACCTGACGGTTTTGGAGGTTTCCTAAGAGAAAGCAGTCAAACAGTTTCCTCACACAGAAGCACAGATCATGATAGTGAATGAAAAGCCACACAAGCTAACAGTTCAGCAGTGTTGTGCTGCGACTCTTCCTCTTTTGTTCTCCCACTGAAAGCAGCAGCAGGCAGAAAGAACGTGTTCCTCGCTCCTTTGGTCAGAACTGTTTGTGTCAGAATGATGATGATGATGATGATCTTTAACATCTTCCTGGTCGTGAATTTGTTTATAAGGTAGAAATTTAAAAGCTAAAAATACATTTTTAAAGTAATGTCTTGAACGATTTTGGGGAATTACAAGTTTTAAATTTCCTGTGGGGAGGAAGCAGATGTTTCACATCATGTGACGCTGTTGACTGGAAAGTCAGAGATGCACAGGGGTTAAAAATAACACTCATGTCATTTCAGCACATGTGACTGATACTAGGAGACATATTGTTTGAGAGGCCAGAGTTTTAATGCGACCAACAGCAGGTATGACCTCAGGAAGACACGCTTGAGGACATGTGCAGCAATTTGATGTAGTGGAGAGAGCACCCCATACAGCTTAGTGGATGAGTCATCACAGCCTCACAGGGAGGGCTCAGCTCCGGCTTTTAGCACTTTTCAGAATGAGCGGTGGAGCCGTGCAGAGCTGGAATCCATCCGCATTTCTCTATTTCAAATAAACACACCTAGACTGGCCATTCCTAATTATCAGCAGATGGCCGGGAGATCTTGGAAAAACACGTCCTGCATGTGTGTGCGCATGTCTTGTGAATCGCTTAAATAGGTCAGCCAGGCAGTGTTTTTGACTGCCTTAATCCATTTATCCTATCAGTGGACAGATTTTACCATTATAGGAAGCTCCAAACACACACACACACACACACACACACACACACGCACACTTTTATACTCTGTCACCTGGCTGTGATATGTCACACTCTGCCCCCTGCTGCAGAACTGCTGATGGATGGTGGAGGAGGAAATCTGTGATGTCACAGGAAACTGCAAAATTTGCCGTCTCTGCTGAGATTGTGACAGAAGACTGTGATGGAAGCTAAAACAAAGGGATGGTTACTGGATGTAGAGAGTGTGATGTATGCAGCATAATTTATATAATTATCTGCTTCAGCTCTCTCTGATTTATAATGCGTTAATACATTTAGTGACTAAATCCATGGCTGTCCATTTAAGTGTGTAAGCTCTGCCAGCACTACAATTCACATATTGTGGTGCATATATATATATATATATATATATATATATATATATATATTAGTATGAACTGATTTGGTTGCAGCCCTGCAACAGGCTGGCGACCTGTTCAGGGTGTACCCTGCCTCTCGCCCTATGACAGCTGGGATAGGCTCCAGCCCCCCCGCGACCCTGACCAGGATAAGCGGAAGTGAATGGATGGATGGATGGATGGATGATTTGGTTGCAACCCATAATGTTGCACTTTCTGTTCAACACTGTTATAGTAGTCAAAAAGATATCTGAACACTGTTAGTCTAGTCCCAAATTAGGGATGAAACATTTCTGAGACTGAAATACAAAAGTCCACAATATTGTATTGCAATTCCCTCTTCAAGTATCCAAGTATCCTCTGAAGATACTGTTTGTAAGTCCCCTCATCTGGATTTAAATGCCTATCTTTGAAATGTTTTCAGATTCGTGCTGCTGCCTTGAACTTACCCAAGTCCTAACCCCATTTCCTCAAGAGGCTTTCCCTTTTTTGCCAAACCATTTAATCACTTCCCTGGATAAAGAAGCATTACATTGGCTCTGCACCACCTTGTGGACCAATGTGGTATTACACAAAAGTACAGCAAGTCCTCAGTTCAACTTCAGTTGCTATCTCTTTAACCCCTTAACTGGCAGCAAATAAAATCACCTGAAAAAACTACATAACACCCTCTGGTTATTATTGGCTCTGAACAACCCATTTCATAGCCTATTAATCGGCTGCGTCTGGTCCGCGGGCCGAATGAAGTGCATTTATATGGCAGGCTAGACCCGCCCATTTTGACTGACACCTCATTCGGCCAATCATGTTAAGAAATGGGTTTCCCAGAGCCAATAATACTCAGAGGGCGTCACGTAGCTTTGTCAGGTGATTTGGTGCAGCCAGTTACATGATTGGCCGAATGACGTGTCAATAAAAATGGGAGGGTCTAGCCTGCCATATAAAAGGGACTACAAACGGCCCGTCACCGGGCCCTTGCCAGTTAAGGGGTTAATGCTACACAGGTAAACACAGGGGGGAAACGGTGGTTGGAGACAGCAGCACGTCCAAAACTATTGAGAACTTTGATGTCATTGCCTTTGCAGACAGGAATCAGTTCTATGAGCACTTGCAGTCAGTCGCCAGAGAAACTTTGGTTTGTCAAGACAGTGATAAACCAGTGATATGATGGAGTCAGTCTGCTGTCAGCTTGTGATTGAATGTGCTCAAGTTGGCAATTACATGCAGTCTGTTTGTTATAATACGGCCACAGAGCAGCAATTACAAAAGGGCATAGACACTCAGCAACCTTGCTTTTATATAGGAATATTACCAGTTGAGCCCCTTATTGCAAAGAGATGTGCTGCAGATGAGTTGTGCTCCCTGGTGCAGACTGACTCGGATTAACTGGATGTTGGCAGTCAGTTATTTGCAGACCTTTGCTGATCTGTCTGACAGTGATCGCAGTCAGTCTGAGTCGGACCGCAGGTTGCCTCTCACCAGCGACCTGTGTGATCAATTTGTAGTCAAAAATAGTTGCCCAGAGGTTGAGCATGCAACACCCTTTAACCTCTGGGTGACCAGTTGGTTGTTACAACTACTTGCAATCGATCACTGAATGTGCAGTCACTGGATAAACACCCGTTTTTTTCTCTAGTCACAAGGAGCTTGCCATCCTGTTTTCACTCTAGTGTGACTGAGCCATAACGGTGCAGAGATGTTTGCAATATAAAGTCCTGGATTTTGTTTCTTCACATTCTGTTGGTATCATTAACTGAGAAGTTTAAAACGAGTCTCAAATTTGCAGTAAGTACCTTTAAAGCATCCTGGTGTGGCGAAAGCTTGAATATCTAAAGATTGTACTGAGTGAACTGGAAATTCATAATCATCGCGTTAGTAAAAGGAATAATAATCATAGCCACAGTGTAAAAACTCTCGGATGTTTGCAAATTTATGGAGGAAGATTACCAAAACTATCAGAACAGCCATGAGGTCATGACAAAGATGTTTGCCTACAAAAAAAATACCACAACAAAGAGTGGGGAGCCAGAAAGTAAGAGTTCCTGCATTTAATTTGTTTCTATCGAGCCTGGCACCGCAGAGGACACGGCAGCAAGATCATTACACATACGACATCGCAGTGCTGGATAACGGCATCAGCCACTTACGTAGGCTATGTTAGAGGCTCTGCAAAGATTCACCGCTGAAGTCTACATCAGACGTGATCATTCCATTCATTTTTCAACCTCCATGTTAAAGGGGTGGTAATCTTTGGCGGTGCATTTCAGTTCCCGCTCTTGGTGTCGTGTTTCAATTCTAAAAATGATTCCAGATCTAAAGTGACCCTTGAGACAGTGATGAAGTGGCTGCTGTGATTTGGTTCCTACTGCATTGCTCTGTGTGTCAACCCACTGACTCAAAAAACCACTCTGCACATGCAGGTCTTTTCAAATGAATCAGACTAACAGAGAGAGCTAGTTTCTTCACTCCACCACAGTGGCTTCAAGTTGTTTTGCAGTGTGTGGATCAGCCTGTCTTGGATCTAGTGTTCAAGCTGAGAACCTTACTTTAGTAAGGCTGGGATTATACTCGCTTATTAAGAATCTTTGCATATCAAAGTATGTGGAAAATACGTTACCTTCCAATAAATTTGGAACAGCAAGGTCAGTTCATTTATCTTTGCTGTGCACTGAAGACATTTGAGTGTGAGATCAAAAAAATGCATATGAAAGAGGGACCAGAGTTTCAGCTTTTATGCCTTCTTATTTGTATCTGCATATGTTAGACAACATAAATGCTGTCCAGGCTTTTATCTGGAAAAGCATAAATAACACTCAGCATGTTGTGCTGTGTGTTTTGGATCATTGTCATTCTACATAGTAAAATTGCGCCCAATTAGTTTGGATGCATTTCTCCATAAATTGGCAGACAAAATGATGTTTTAGAGTTCTGCATTCAGTCTGCTAGTATAGTATAGTATAGTATAGTATAGTATAGTATAGTACCATCATGAATCATAAAAAAGAGTGAGCCTGTTGCAGAAGCAGCTATGGAAGCCCAAGCCATGACACGACCTTCCCCACGCGTCACAGATATGCCTGTATGTTTAGGATCATGTGCAGATCCCTTGTGTGTCCATACTTTGGCCTTTCCATAGTTTTGGCAGAGGTTAATCTTTGTCTCATCAAAGCTTTGTTCCAGAATTTTTGTGGCTCGTCTTTCTCAGTTTGGTCTGGTGGTCTTGACTGCTGACGAGTGGTTTGCATTTGTAGTGTGACCTCTATATTGTTGTTCTCTCCTTCTAGCAGTGGACTCTGGGATTTAAGCCTAAAACAGCATGTATGGACTGTTGTCTTGGCCCTTATTTGCTGTGAACAGCTGGTTAACGCTGAGCGTATCACCACTGACACCTCTGATCAGACGCACTTTGCATTACCGTAATTACGCGACTGTTTGTCCTATCGGAAAAAATTTGAATGGTTCCTAAAAGCTGAGAAATTGCCCTTCACGCCCAACATAGGGCTGTTATGGTCATTGTTGCAGGAAGTCCACAAATGGCAGCACTTTTGAAGTTAACACTGGCGGGGCCCATGGTGAATAAAGGGTTAACTACACAGGTGAAAGCCAAAGCTGGAACTGATAGTGGATATTTAGGGCTAATTAACAATTAAACAATTTTGTATGACACAGCAGGGGACCTGTCCTCGTGTGCATCTTTGGATCTCACACTCACATCTTCAGTGCACAGCAAAAACAGATTAACTGGCCTTGCTGTTCCAATACTTTTGAAGGGCACTGTATATTAGTCTGTAGATGATTTCCTGCTGTTGTTCCATCGACATTATTATTTTATAGGGTTATTACAGAAATGCATTTCTGGTGCATGCAAATCATTTGTCTGTAGAGAATTCTCACCTACAGTAACTGCGCTGTTCTCCTCGGCTCTAAATAGCATATTTGTTCCTCTCAGCTTACTGCTTTGGTGTTCCAGCCAGAAAACTTCGGGCTCATCAAACCTTTGTTTCTGTTTTCAGAGAAAGATAAACTGCGCTCATAAATCTTCATGATGCTTTGTTGCAGTATCCTGGTACTGCAACGGAAAATCAATTGCAGCAAATAAAATCTGCAAAACACTTTGCAGGACACTTCCAGGATTCCATGTTATTACTCTGTGTTACGCCTTTTCAAAGGATGACCTTTAAATATTTGCAAATGTCTGTCAGTGATGTGTATATGTCTGTGTAATAATATCAGGCTCTCCAATCTTCTAGTAGTGCAGATTTCTTTGCAGTCCAGATCTGAGTCTGGGCAGATAAAACAAAATGTTCACAGTCTCTTTCACAGCACTGGACAATGTGGAAATGAAATACAGCACAACACCAAATGGTGCTGAGCAGGGAAGAAAAGACTGTTTGCCACTTTAATGGGGTTTCATATTCCAGCTTCCATGTCGTATTCACTCCTGCTGTGTTTCTCTCTTCCAGGCTTCAAGTGCCCCGTGTGCTCCAAGTTTGTGGCTTCAGATGAGATGGATCTTCACCTGGTTTTGTGTTTAACTAAACCCAGAGTCACATACAATGGTAGGAGTCCTTTTCCTTTTTAACTGGATTTGTAACGTATGCTAGCATGTGACCCCCCCCCCCCCTCCAGAAAACTAGAGCAAGCTGTTATAAAGGGGTCTGAGTAGACCCATGCCAGTTCTGCAGCTTTTTGCATTTCACTCTAGAGTTTCAGCACCCAAACAAGTCATGTCAAAACATGTATTTGCTCCAAAAGTCATTCACATTTATTGTAGTGCTACACGTGAATAATATGGCCTATATTTTTTTTCTCAAAACTGTCATCTGTTAAATATCACGGCCCACAGTTTGCATGTTCTCCCTGTGCTTGTGTGGATTTTCTCCAGGTACTCCGGTTTCTTCCCACAGCCCAAAGACATGCACTTACTGCGGTTGGATTTGTTTAGGTGGTTCTAAATTGCTAAATTAATAGGTGTGAATTTCTGTCTCCAGGGCGTACCCCGCCTCTCGCCCTATGACAGCTGGGGTAGGCTCCACTTGGCTTACTGGACCACAGTTTTGTTTATTCTTTTCTGTCCTACAAACCTGTCCCAAGGAAACACTAGCTGGAGCGGCACTTTTCCGGTGTTATCAGAGGAGTTCATCCACTGACTTCAGAACTGTTTCAGCTGCACTGACTTGGAAATGCTTAAAAGTGCATGCGCTGACCTTGATGAGCTCACAGACACTTTCATCATGTGTCCGTTTCTGTGATCAATCAGTCCCAGGAAAACCATCATTATGTTTCCTAATAATAAACCTTGGATTCCCAAATTGGTTAAAAGTCAAATTAACGGAAGTAATATATGTTTTAATAATGGGGATATGGCTCGATAGCACATAAGAAACAAGGACGGGGTGGAGAATATGTTCAGGCCCAACAATTCTCGGCCAGTCTATGATGGGGATGCCAAATAAAAGGGATGCCTGCTTTTATTGTTTTTACAATTGTTTTCATATTTATGATTTTACTGAGGAATGTTCTGATTTTAGAAATGTTTCCTCAGATGTCACAGTACACATCCATAGTGAAACTGTTTTTCATCTTTTCTGGGAGATTAAGGAGAGTAAAAGTCCAGTTACTGATGGCGTAGGAGGCCATACTCATAAAAACTGTGCCCTGCAGCTGGCAGATAGCTTTTCTTTTTAACATGGCTCTCCAGAACCACAGGATCCTTCAGCTTTGGAAAGCCTCTGACATTGTTCCTGCCCCCAAAAGCAAGGTCACTGTTGCCTTTACTTATTAGCAAAGAAGTCATTTGGAACAATTATTAAGGAAGTTTTTTTAACCTAAACATAGAAAAAATATCAGATTTTTTACTATTTAAAGAACAGTTAGCTCATTTTGAATTTGATGAACAGTATGTCTCAAAAACCTGGAATGGGGCAACAAAAGGCTGGAAAAGAAAGAAACAGCTGAAGGAAGATTTTGCAATTAATTGGGTTCATTGGCAACAGATCAGAAAGATGATTAGGTATGAAAAGAGCATCTCAAGAGAGGCAGAGCTTCTTAGAAGTAAATATGGGCAGATGTTCACCAATCTGCAAAATTTCCAAATAATGTTCAAATGTAAAATTTTGAAGACTTTTGTCATCTACAGTACATAATATCGTCAAAAGCTTCCAGGAATCTGGAGAAGTCTCTGTGTGCAGGTGACTGGGCTGAAAATCAATATTGGGTACCTACAGTAAGATCTTTGGGCTCTCAGCAGTAAAACTCGATGTTCCTGCCATGGAAATCACTGCATGGACTCAGGAACACGTCCAGGCTTTGAACACAGTTCGTCATCCAATAGAAGACGCCATATGTTGAAAAGATGATCTAATTTAGAAACACCACCATCTGCTCTGTGCCAGCGCTCATTTAAAATGGACTGAGGCAACGTGGAAAACTGTTCTGTGGTCAGACAAATCAAAATCTTAAATTCTTTTTAGAAATCATGGACCCTGCATCCCCAGACTAAAGAGGAGAGGGACCATCCAGCTTGATTTTAGACGTGTTCATGCCATCAAATTCAAAATGAGCTAATATTTGATAAATATATATGAGGAGAAGGATTTTTGAATTCATTTCTGGATTCCATAGGGAGCCAGTGAAGAGAACCTAATATGGGAAATGAACATCAGCAGTGTGTTCAGTGTGTTCTGGTTGTGTTGTTTTATATTCTTTCTCATAGCGGCTGATTGGATACATTTGCTCTAGGGCCCAAAAATAAACCATGTCTGATAATATTTTTGCTGAGGTCACTTCCTCTTGGTTTCCTGCACATAAACAACATAAAAATCACTTATTAACAAACTGAGCTCCTTCAGAGGTGGTTGTTGTTGTTGTCTTGTTCATCTGTTCACTTTCATTTTTTAAAGTGGACATCAGTGGGCCCTCCAATTTTTGTGAAATTGTGTAGATGCTACACTATGAATGTGTTGTTCAGGTGGATTTGAAAAAATTCTTAAAGGAAAATCTGTTTGTTTGTGGTGTGTGCAGTTTCCTCAAATAAGAAACACAGTGTTGATTGGCTGTATGACTTATAAACCAATCAACACTGTAATTAGAAATGCTGGAGATTAATCCAAGAGAACAAGCAGCAATTTTTCTCTGATGCTGGCTGCATCAGATAATTTGTAATTATTTTATTCAAAAAGAAGATTAGAACTGCAGCATGGAGAGCAGTAAATGTTCTTATATAGTGCTTTTCTACTCTACTTCAGTACTCAGGACACTTCACACAACATCCGTCATTCACACAAGCACTTGTTTCTGTGCCTAAGTGCTTTCTATCAAACATTCACACTCTGATGAACACATCCGTGAGCAACTTGGGGTTCACTATCTTGCTCAAGGATACTTTAGCACGCAGACTGGAGCAGCCAGGGATTGAACCACCCCTAAACAAGCTGCTCTGCTCACCTTAAAATGCAGCAGAGCCGGTGGACGTCATTTCTGACAGAAGTTCTGGTGACTGAGAGAATTATGAACACCAGATATAAGCAGGAAGCTGCTTTTCCATAATGACTACCTTGAGTGTTGAGTTTGGTTATTTTTGTATTATGCAAAATCAGAAGTTAACCACTGTTTTTTTGCCACCATGGGTATATGCACATGCATATCTTAGTGTATACATGTTGGTAGTGAACAAATCCATCCTGAGCCTGTTTTGAAAGTAGTGAGACCAGCGGGGATTCTGTCTGATTTATCAGAGCATTCTTTGCACACAAGAAAACCTCATCCTGTGCTTGTTTCTCAGCATGGATGACCCACTTTCATTCAGTATAGAATCTTGACTGGTGGAAACGAGCGTAGTGCAGCAGCATCTCTGGTGTGTTCGTGCCACGTCTGACAAAATCTTGGTTGTCATTCCTCCTCTCTAATAATAAGTCTGAAGATATTTACCAATACGTTTCTCAGTGTTTCTCTTTCAGCTGAGTACTTTCGGGCCAAGTCGAGTTCCTCTTTGATTAAGCCCACTTCCTGTTCAGCTGGGACTGATTCCTCTCTGTCTTCCTGTTTCTCAGTCATGTGATGGTCCCCATCTGAGCAGGTTGCTGCAATGTGGAGAACACGTTCAGGAAAGAGAAGGAATTCAAACAATGAATAGTATCTGAATCCATCCGTCTTCTTTCATGTGTCCAAAGTCTGGTTGCAAAGACAGCCGACTGCACGGGGTATTCCAGACGATTTCCACTTCTTCTTAGGAAATGGAGATCCTGAGGCATTCCCAGGCCAGATGAGATGAACAAGCTTAACAATAGCTACAGTTACAGCTTTTGTCAAAGTATTTTCTGCCTGGGATGCTGGATCTTAGGTTGAGCTTTTTATTTAGTTGCTTAAAGCCCTGCTTTACCATGTAACCATGTCAGTCATTTCCACCCACAGTTTGCTCTTCCTGTCATGCACTGCTTAAGGGAGACTCGAGTGCTCCAGCGATGCTTGTTTGAGTCATCCGTTTACTTTTAGGTCGCACATCACCAGATGCTAGCATCTCCTCCTTTGTAGCCTGGTTATACTGGACGGTGTGTTTTTGCCTCAAGTGGCGACGCAACGCTGTTGTTTCCACCTTTAGCAGGAACCGTTTTCTTGCGTGAGGCTGACACACACTCATTGTGCGCACGAGGGAACTTAAATGTGTGGTGTTGCTATAGTGATGATATTGCAATATGACATCGCAAATTTATGCCAGTATTTTAGTGGACGGTGTGATATGGTGTAGCCCTAATCTGAAGCTTGAACAGGGAATATTTTAATTTTGTGTGCCTCGTTTTTTGGCCTTGATTAATATGAACATCTGATATTGTGACATTATGAAACAAAAAGTAAGGAAAAGCATTAAAGGTCTCTTAAACATTTATAAAGAGGAGGGCATGGTTGAACACCGTGGTCTCAGTGATCACAGCTGCTCTGTGCTGTTTGTGGCCTTTCTCCTTAGATAATCAGCTGCTCAGGTCTTTCCACTGTATGTTAGTGCACACACTCACACACACAGTCACATGACCGTGAAGCTCTGTAATCAGCATGTTTATGTTCCTCTCAGTTGTTTGTCGCTCAAGGACAACCCTTCATTATGGCACACACAAACACACAAGCAGGTGCAGATATTAATAGTCTAATCATTGACTGGAATATCGAGTTTCTTCATGATAATGTGCTTTTATATGGCAGTCATATTTTCAGTATGTCAGTGTGAAAGCAGCACAGCAGCGACAGAGTAAAGGTGAAGACTTTGTGTCAATGCAAGCTGTGGCTTGGCCTTGAAATACTATTTATTTTCACACACATGCACATGGACCTCTGGTTCCTAAATATATCTGGTGCTGGTTCATGTCACAGGCGCACAAACACAGCAGGCGGTACCTGCTCATAACATCAGAGCTCCCACCTGTCTGTAACTGCGTTTCGGAGCCTGCGATGCTTTCGTGACCTCATTCCTGAGGTGCTCGTACCTGCTGTGAGACAGACTGATGACACTGTCAGAGCCAAGTTGCTCTTTCTAGTAAACTCCCTAGAGACAGAAGCTACAGCTCAGTAAAAGCTGCTCTTTAATCCCCTCCTCCTGCCCAGCCCCTGATCTGTCCTGCTGGGGTCTGAACACAGCTCAAAGGTCAGGGAGCCATTTTTTAAGCTGTTGTCAGGGACTGTTGTTGTCTTTGTTTTAGGGTTGCATAAAGATACCGGCATCAGTATTTTTAGACTCTGCTGAAACATGTGTCCGTATTTCATTAGCATGGACCACATCCTTATTTAGATTTGACAATTTTTTTTGGAAGAGAATGGCAGCAGGATTTAGTGTGGATCTGAGGCTGCGGTTTGGTCAAGGCCTGGACTGGCAGCAGCTCCTGGGCCAGGCAGCTCTCCAAAAAAAGGCGTCTCCTATAAGCAGTGATGACTGAGCATTATAAAGGCCTTGAGGATTATTGCGAATATATAACTAGTATGTTTGCAATGACCAGCAGTCCCTGACTTTGAGCAGGTGATCAGGGATCCCTTTGTGAGAAGCGGATGTGGCTGCAAGAGAAATTGCAGACGACTTGGCAGAAGTGTGAGAGGAACCCGAATCTGGCAGCGACATGACCGGACTCTCTGATGAACAGAGGATCTGAAGGTGAAGTTTATGTTGAAATAGAATGTGGAAAGGGGGCTGCCTCACTGGTTAGTTTTACTTCATTTGAGGGGGAAGGTGAGGCAGTCTTGGGTGACTGAGTGATGGTCACTTATGCAGGGGCGAAGATCTCGATTGAATTTGGTCACTGAAGAGATGAACTCTGAAGGGCGCAGTAATTATAGATTCGAGTGTGCGAGCCAGAGAGTTATTGGCATAGTTGTAACGGACCACGAGAAATGATTGAATGCTAGTGGTAGATGGCTGGAGGTACTCGCTCCTTAGCATGAGAACAAACCGCCTTTGGTGAGGGAAGGCACGTATAGTCAAAGAACCAGAAGGGAAAGGTAGGAGGTGTGTTCCCGCTTCTGAAGTTCAGATAAATTATCACCAATTAATGCTACATTTGACCGGTTCCACAAACATCTCAAAGCTGAACTCTTCAGTAAAATCCACAGTAATTTACATTCTCCAGGGCTTTTAGAATTGAGCATCTATCAGCATTTAGATGCTTAATGTGACACATTAGCAGGCCGATTACATTTTTGTCACACTAACATTGATTTAGGTAAATGACCTGAGAAGATAAGGATGTGATAAAGATATACAGTGTACAGTGTGTATAACCAGGCCAAGTGGGGACATGCAGTGATTACATCCTCCAATAAGAACAGTGAGGACATGTGATGATGAATGAGTCTTCGCTGCTTCAGCTTCAACCAAAACAAAGCTGAGCTGGATGGACCGTTTAAAGACCAGTCTTGTGCTTCAAACTTGCAGTTCTCTGTCTGGGACTTGTGCTCTTATGTGGCTCTAATTCATGTCGTTATTCTGTATAATGTGACCTCAGCATACCTGTCATTTTGGTCTGTTTCATTCAGATGGATGTTTCGAGTTAAAATGTTGTGTTAAAAGCTTTTGAAAGCTTGTAAATTTCTGAAGCTTCACCCATGGACAGTATAATAGGTGGATGTAGATGCTGTTACATTTTGGACTGCATTTTGAAGCTTCAAAGTTCCTGTTTTGGTTTCAGCTTTGTTTTTTGTTCTGTTTTTTTTTTTTTAACCAGAAGTGACCATATTGAATGTGTGTGATATGATATGATATCGCACATATAATATGTGTGATATTTGAATGTGTGCTAATACTCTGAGTGCCAAAGTATCAGCTTGAATCCATCTGTGTGGGCGCAGCACTCAGACACATAACTGCTAACTGGTGCAAAGGTAACAGACTAAAACTTCACCCACCAAACTGCAGCACAGACTTCTTGTATGGTCTCTACAAGCCATAATATTAGTCTGGTGAACACACTTTTGACTGCTCTTGAATACACAAGGGGTTGCCACAGTGGATGGATCTGTTTATTTGATTTGGCACAGATTTTACACCGGCTGCTTCGTGGATCTTGCCTTTATCACTAGCAGTACACTAGCTTGTGAACCCTGAAGCTGGGCTTGTATTTGCTTGCAGTGTCAAACTGGGGATCTTGTGCATGTTAAAGGGGAAACTATCCATCGATGATAGAACATTTTATTTATTTATTTTTTCAGCAGGTGGTAAAACCTTTTGATGCTGTATAGTTGGGCATTTTAACACAGGAGACTATGGAGGTGGACTCTCTTTTTGGAGCCACCCTTGAGTAGCACCCAGAGGTACTGCAGTTTTTTTTGTTTGTTTGTTTGTTTACCATTTCTGTATTGGCCTCATTTTTTTAGCTCTGCAGGTTTTCCTTTGGTAACAACATGGCGGCTACTTCCAACCTTTAGATACAGTCTGTGTTCATGCCAGGTAAACCTGTGTGCAAACCAATTTTAGGATAATAGACAATTATAATAATCAACTTACAGCACAGTTTTGCAGCAAGTAAAGCTGAAGAGCAAGTAGAGCTGAAATCAAAGGAACTATTGATTTGTTTGCAAAGGGCAGACATAGCAGCTAATGGAATATGAAACAGAAACTGTTTCACACAAAGTTTGTGGAACCTAATCCATCAAATTCTCAGTATGCCAAGGGTGACACACGTGTGTGTGTGTGTGTGTGTGTGATACTCAGAAAGATGTATTCATATACAGTACTTATTGTCCTGATTTTATTTATGTATTTATTATGTGCATCATAACCCCAGGGGCATGGTAACAGCAGTATGCTAGTTCTGATTGGAGGACGAGTGTGTTAATTGTAGTTATTGTTGTTTAATAAATAATCAGTGAGGAAGTAATGAACTAATGAGGTTGGTTTGGTTCCTTTTAGTTTTGTTTCTCATGCTCGCCCACGCCATTTAGCAGGTGCTGGAACAATCAAAAGAAAGCTCACAACTGATTGAAGCATGAAAAAAAGGCGACTGGACTTCTTTAAAATTTCTTGAAGACATTTCTCCTGTCATCCAAAAGGCTTCTTCAGTTCTAAAACCAACGGTGGAGAGTCACAGGTATTCAAACCCCAGTGTTCATTGGCCCACTGTTGTTCATGTGCATAATAGAGACTGATGGTTTCTCCAATGTAGAGGTCCAAGTATTCCTCACTGCACTGGACAGCATTCACTATGCTGCTTAGCTTGTGTTTGGGGTTTTTTTTCATTGGGATGAACCAGTTTTTGCCGTAGAGGTTTGAAGTATACTGGGAATTTATTGTTGGGAGAAAATTTTCCAGAGTTTCTCTGACAAACCTGCCACATAAGGGATGACAGTGTTGTTCCGCTTGCCATTCTTGTTCTCGTTGTATTTGAATATGTTGTGGTCAGGCAGAGGTCTCACAGTGCACAAATCTGATCTGGGGAAAGCTGGTTCTGTTTTGGAAGGAGCTGCTGTAGTCCTTTACAGTGTGATGGTGTGTGTTACCCACAAGCAGAGATACGATGGAGGCGAGGTGCTTGGTAATGTTTTAGGTGACTGGGTTTATGCTGCTGCTGATGGGTCTGAATGGGACTCCTTTGTAGCTCTTTGGAATTATGCATGGTGTAGCATGGTGGTAAGTAGGGCAGTCAGGGCTTTCTCTTTTTCAAGTTGTTGTAGGCAGCAGATGACATTCTTCTTCTTCTTGTTGTTGTTTGTGAGGTCTCATCTTAAAACCTCATAAGTATTGTTATCACTAGAAATTTTAGAGTGCTAATCAGTTGAATTGAGAACAACAGGGCGCCTCCCCTTGTCGGCTGGTATTATTGTGATGTTTTGGTCCTCGCTCAGGGCTGTGATGGTCTTCTCTTCTTGAATCATGAGGTTGGATGGAGGAATTCTTGTTCTGGAGAGGGCAGCTGAAACCTTTGTCCTGATTTAAAGTCGCTATTTTTAAGCTCCAGAGACTACCGTGACCTGGATGACTGAGAACCTACAAAGACACAACTGACTGAGCTTATGTACAGATTTCGTGAGCATCCACGTGGAGGCAAAGACAGACAGCTGTTTGACTGTATCCTCCACTGCACTGATGAGGCTGGACGGACGCCCTCTGCAACTGAAGCAGACATCGTTTTTAACAAATGTCTGCATGAGTATTAGAGCCCGTTCACTGACTGGCTGCCCATCCCAGACTGTCAGTATGTTAAAGATGTTTTTGCCCTCAGCTGAGCTGGATGCCATGTGCTGCTGCCCATAATAACAGGCTTTTGCAGGCCTATGTGGGTTAATCCACTGTTACATAAGTCCAAACCTAATGACTCTGTGTTTTGCTGCAGGTGATGGGTTTAATGGTGCACATGCTGACTTCCACTCTAGAGCTGGACCGATGCTATTCATAACAGGGCATGATGGGAGCTTGTCTGCGTGTACACATACAATAAGGAGTTTTTCTGGTGGCCTCCTACCCACAGTACAAAACTGAAACACTGATACAAAAAGATTTTAAAGGATTCTAACAAAGTAATGGTGCTTTCAGGGAAACCCAGAAATTGCAGCCACTTGAACAGTGTGAATTTACGTTCTATGTGTCATTATCATCCAGAACATCATAACCTATGTGATATTCTCAGCATCATCCAGAATATCCTACAGATGCATTATTTTAGCAAAAACTTGTTCACGTGTTTCATACACAATAAGACAGTTTGTCGTGTCATCTTCAAGAGCATAAAAGTGTTAAAAGAGAACTTGTAGTGCTCGAGTGTTTATGTCCACTGGAGAGTGTTTGTGTGTTAGATTACAAATCAAAGCATCAGTTCAAGCAGGCTAAGAAGTCAAGCTTGGTGCAGTCCTGGCAGATCAGCTGATCTATAGTCACATGAGCTGATGAAACAGCTGATACCCTTCTACAATTCAATGCACAAAGCTCATACAGGCTCTGCTTTTTAAGCTACTTTAGCCCACCAACAGTTGTTGCAAATTTGCAAGCTGCTCTATAACCCACTTCCACCTATGCTCCTCCTGTTTTGCTGTATGTTACTTAAATCTGTAATCATATCATTGTCATTGACGCCTGCTCTGTTCTGTGCTGGGATCTTATTGCAGGGAGGACACAGAACAGAGCCGTGTTACTAAAATGCATTTGTTGAATGAAATAACAGTCTTCTTAACTATAATGGTCCTGACTGAAATATAATTGTTGCACAGTACACATCCAAAAAGGCATTAAACATAAACACTAAAATATGTCCCGACTGTTAGTGTATCTGAAGAACAGTTATACCAGGATAATCTTTATTTTTTATAAACATATCTGTTGGTTGAACTATCAAAGTCAGTATGAATGACATCAGTGGAAGTACATACACTATAACACTAACTTACAATAATAAACACAAATACAACTGAAACATATTTAATTTGAATTAAGTACCTAAAGAGGCAGCCTAGATAACATGTTTTCCCTGCTTTTACACTGATACAATCATGAGTTACTAATAGGTCCTTTCAATAATGTGAATGTGAATGTCTTAAAGACATAAAGGCTCGGATGACCTCTAATTTCCTGCTTCTTAATTCAAATAAAACTTATTATAGGTTATTGTGCTCGGCCCTACAAATCTTAGAAACATGGTGTCTAACCAGATACTTCCTCTGGATGGCATTACTTTGGCCTCCAGTAACACTGTGAGAAATCTTGGAGTCATTTTTGACCAGGATATGTCCTTCAATGCACATATTAAACAAATATGTTTAACAAATGCTTTTTTGCATTTGTGCAATATTTCTAAAATTAGAAACATCCTTTCTCAGAGTGATGCTGAAAAGCTCATTCATGCATTTATTACTTCTAGGCTGGACTATTGTAATTCATTATTATCAGGCTGTCCTAAAAGCTCCCTGAAAAGCCTTCAGCTGATCCAAAATGCTGCAGCTAGAGTACTGACAGGGACTAGAAAGAGAGAGCAGATTTCTCCCATATTGGCTTCTCTTCATTGGCTCCCTGTTAAATCTAGAAAAGAATTTAAAATTCTTCTCCTCACATACAAGGTCTTGAATAATCAGGCACCATCTTATCTCCTCATAGTACCATATCACCCCAACAGAGCACTTTGCTCTCAGACTGCTGGCTTACTTGTGGTTCCTCGGATACTTAAGAGTAGAATGGGAGGCAGAGCCTTCAGCTTTCAGGCCCCTCTTCTGTGGAACCAGCTCCCAGTTTGGATTCAGGAGACAGACACCCTCTCTATTTTTAAGATTAGGCTTAAAACTTTCCTTTTTGATAAAGCTTATAGTTAGGGCTGGATCAGGTGACCCTGAACCATCCCTTAGTTATGCTGCTATAGGCCTAGGCTGCTGGGGGGTTCCCATAATGCACTGTGTTTCTTCTTCATTCATCTCTTTTCACTTTGTTTATACCCCACTCTGCATTAATCAGTATCCATCCATCCATCCATTCGCTTCCGCACATCCTGGTCAGGGTCGCGGGGGGGCTGGAGCCTATCCCAGCTGTTATAGGGCGAGAGGCAGGGTACACCCTGAACAGGTCGCCAGCCTGTTGCAGGGCCAACACAGAGTTACAGACAACCTTTCACACTCACATTCACGCGCTCAGTCACACCTATGGGCAATTTAGATTAGCCAATTAACCTAACCCCAGTAAGCATTAATCAGTAGTTATTATTAATCTCTGGCTCTCTTTGTCCTGCCCCCCCACACACACACCTCCAACCACTTGCAGCCCCTCCCTGAGCCTGGTTCTACTGGAGGTTTCTTCCTGTTAAAAGGGAGTTTTTCCTTCCCACTGTCACCATGTACTTGCTCACAGGGGGTTGTTTTGACTGTTGTGTTTTCTCTGTATTATTGTAGGGTCTTTACCTACAATACAAAGCGCCTTGAGGCAGCTGTTTGTTGTGATTTGCTGCTATATGAATAAAATTGAATAGAACTGAATAAAAAACGAAGCTCAGACTCACTTTGGCTTAAACAGAATAGAGATGACTGCCGCTGTGTTTTGTCAACAGAGACTGTGTGTTGTGTTGTGAGTCGTCCTATAATCCCGGTCATGCCTGTGGTGTGATGTGTTTTGTGTTCCAGAGGACGTCCTGCCCAAGGATGCAGGAGAATGTGCCATCTGCCTGGAGGAACTGCTGCAGGGAGACACCATCGCTCGCCTGCCCTGCCTCTGCATCTACCATAAAGGGTTGGAACTTCTGTTTGTTTTTATTTTCATATTATACTACAGTATTAAGACACATATGGTCACAGCTGTAGGTGTGGGCTTATTAACACAGTTTGATGTCAGTGTCTAAAGTAACCAAGACCTTTAGTGCCAGGAACTAAAAGCTTCCCTCTTAGATGTCTGCATTTCCACATTGGTGTGAGGACCTGTGAAGATTAGGCTAACAAATGTTAGATATCCAGGCTAATACTTGGCTGTGTCACATGCAAAGAGCTGCCTTCTGGTGTACATTTCTTAGCTGAAAGTTGAAAACAGAAAGGATTGTTACTAATCTTACTGAAATTCCAGTCACACACTCATATTTGGCCAGACTAAACTGGTCAGACTGTCTCAGTAACCAGTTCCCTCTTCATTTCTCCTCCAGAAAGTGTTTCTGTCCTGAGATCACTCAGAGAGAAAGTAAAACAAAGAGAGTGCCTGTAACTTTGGAAGATATCCACTTGATTTGACTGCTGAAGCCTCAGGCTAGCTTCAGAGGAGTGAGATGTGTTTTGCATAGTGGACTGTGGGTTTTCTCCCTCATCATGAAAGGGGGGGGGGGGGCGGGCACCTTGAATACCTCACACACGGTACAGTGTGCTTGTGCTGTCACATTATTTCACAGAGGTTCTAGATTTGGAGAAACAGACATCCTTTGATACGGCAGCAGCCACACAAGTGAGCATCACTTCCTGAGTTTGTTTGAACTTCTTGAAACTGGTAAATTAATCTAATGGTCCGTGTAGCATCCAGTATTACACCAAAGAAGTAAATAAAGTTTATTACATTACCTGAGCTGGATTAGTAAGTTTCCGGCTCTTTTCTCATTGTAGTCAGCCAGACATCTTGAACGTATAGATAAATGCACACTTTGTAGGCTGAAGCACATTATTGTAGCTATGTAGCCATAGAAACAGAGGAGGAATAAGCCCCGCCCACATCAGACAGGAAACATTGCTCTCCATTATTTTTTTCTAGTGTAGACCTGTCACAGAATAAAGCCTTGACCACCAGGATGAATTCAACATGGATAATAAATTGTCTGTTAGCCAGAATTTCTTTTTTCTCTTTTGATTGCAGTTCCTTGTTTCACTTAGTTTTTATTCTTTAAATTCTTGTTTACCTTCAGTTTCATTTTCATTTGTTTCAGGTCAAAGACTGAATATAAAAGATGGTCTGATCTGTGAATCCTGAAAAGCTTTAAACTTCCTCCAGGGGGCGACTTTTCTGGTTGCAAAACACCAGGCGTTTCTGTACTGGCTTTCTGACCAATGCAAACACTTCCCAGATCACTTTATGGTCTCAGCTGCTAGTTTGAGGTCATATTGAATAAAACACGAAGTCCATTTAGTCAAAGCTGAGGTTAAACCTGGTATGCTCACTGGCTAATGAAACGTCAGTCATAACCAGTTAGTGTTGCATCAGGCTTGAAAACACCAGCACAGTGATGGTGAAAATCTTTAACTCGAGGCTTTGAGGCTGCACTAACCAGCAAAGAGGCTACAGTGGCTGTTTCAGCTGTTTTTTCATATGAAGGCTGTCTTTGGTTTTAATGGTCATCTGAACAGAGGTCATTTTTCATTTAAAACATATCAGCTGGATAAGGATATAAAGCATTTTTGGCTGTACACTTATCTTTCCTGGCAGTCAGTTAGTTAATGATAGCCCAAAACCAAATTTTTTTAAGTTCAATTTATTTATTCTTCCTGGTGCTTATAATTATTTTTTTCTTTCATTGATGGTAGAGGGAGACAGGAAACGGGGGGGGGGGGGGGACACGGGCAAACTGGCGACAGGCCGGGACTTGAGCCCACGCCACCCACACTGCAATGCAGCATATACATGTGGTCGCCTGCTCCACCACTGAGCCACCCAGGCGCCCGGTGCTTATAATTCTGAGATTTATTTCCTTAGAAGGCTCAAAAGCAGCCCAAAGTCATGATCTGTTGAACTGCTCTCAGGCTGCTGCAGAGAGGCATTTCACTTGGTTCAGAATGAGATGAGACACACAAACAGAGAGGACTAACCTTCACATTTAACAAAATCGCAACGTGAAGACAGAGATGTGTTTTCTTTAGTCTGACTGAGGTCAATTCTAACACCTTTCAGTACAAATGACTTAATGAAAACACATTTGACATGACTACTGCTCACCAGCAGGTGTCACCAGAGACAGCAAAACAGACATCATGAGCACTTACAGTAGAATGTAATGGGATTAATAAAATACTCTGATTCTGTTACTGATGCTCAAATTCAAATATAAATATGAAAGAAGAAAATGCAAATGCTATAAATAAGTGAAACTAAGGCACTCAAAGTGGAATGTTAAATTAAATATTCCAAAGGTAAACAATATTAGTGAAAATAGTCCAGGTGACATGAGGTGTAACGTTTGATGGCCACAGGTAGGAATGGTGTCCTGTGGTGTTCTGTGGAGCATCGTGGTGGACTGAGTCTTTGCTCCTGTGGGTGTCCAGCACGAGCTGGAGAGAGTGTGAAGAATTGTCCAGTATAGTCCATAACTTGGACAGCATCCTCCTTTCTGAAACCTGTGTCAGAGAATCGAGCTCCACGCCTGAAGCGTTACCTTGTGTATCAGTTTGTTATCAGTCGCTCTGTTTCACATGCTCCTCTTGTCTTGCCTCTTTCCTCCAGCTGCATCGATGAGTGGTTTGAGGTGAACAGGTCCTGTCCTGAGCATCCATCCGATTAAAGCTTTCATTGTACAGGTAAGGTTGTTACCACTCATCTAAGAACTGACTTTTTTTAAATGTTCGCATCTGATTTGTTCATGTGTGGGTTGTGCGATTTCAGGTACATGAGAGGTCCACTAGAGGGACCTACAAACTGAAGTCCCTGGATCCAGGGAGACCGCTGGACTCTGTGACCACTGTGATCAGTTAACCCCCGCAGCCCACCCACCCACCCAATAATGTAGTACCACAGTGTGCCAAATCTCATTTAAACAATCTTCAGGGATACAAACTTTGTGTTTTACGTTTGAGTTGCACATTTACACTCAGCATCAGAGCTGACAGACTCATGTCCACCTCATATCCTCTCCAGCCCTGACAGTGGGGGCCATTATGGCAGACAGGGCTCTTCTTCCTGAGGGGGAGGTGTCAGCTGTTTGTACAGCAGAATGGTGGAGGAGGTAGAGGTGAGTTGGAGGGAGATGGTGGCAGACCTGCTCCGACTCGGCTCCTCCCCTCCTTCAGCATCAGTGTCTCCCAGTGCCTTGTTGTAGCGACGCCCAGTACGCAGCAGACGGGACAGGGGAGTCCAGACTGTGAGCAGAGCCGGCTGCCCCCCCACAGGACCATCTCACCACTACTCCCATTCTACCAGGGCAGGAGAAACAAGCCAGAGACGGTCTGTCTGCATCTGCAGCTTCTCAGAACTGACACTGCTGCTGCAAAAATGGTGCCAACCAACTGTGAATATTGTCAAACGCTCAGTTATCAGTGCTTTTTAATCACAAACCACAGAGTGAAGGTCTTCAGGTACAGAAACCTGACCCCAACGCTCACCAGCCTAAACCCACTGCAGCATATTGCTGCCACCAGGAGGAGAAAAAAAATCTCTCTTCTCTGGCAAGAAAACGTTCCTGTTGGACCTCGATCTTCTGTATGTCCGAACAAGATATTTTTTATGTGACAGTGATTTATAACAGCATGCAGAAGTTCCTCTGTATTACAACTTAGGCTAAATTATTATCCACTCATCCTCTTTCTTAACTGCTTGTCCAGCTTACGTTGTGTCCACGCTGGAAGCGATTAGCTCGTTGCGCTTCGTTTTGGAGCTGGCGGCTGCTTATTTGCAGACAATTCCAACT
The DNA here is from genome assembly GCF_007364275.1 of Archocentrus centrarchus. NCBI lineage: Eukaryota > Metazoa > Chordata > Actinopteri > Cichliformes > Cichlidae > Archocentrus > Archocentrus centrarchus. Next base: position 36,362,056 of record NC_044361.1, on the reverse strand, counting down.
TCGGTTGGCTGGGTAACCCTCTGATGTATTTACTTCCAGGTCATATGTCAGTCAGCAGTATTCTTCATCCTCCTTTCATGATATGCCTGGAATACCTACTTTGGGAGGCAAAGGCATCATTAGCGTATCATCCCAACTAAAGTCTAAAACCCCGTCCACATATGAGGCCATTTGCCCGTCACACACTCTGTGTGTGGCATTGACGTCTCTGCTACATTGTTGTCATTCTCTTCCTGTGTGGACGCCACTTAAGCCCAGAGGCACATTGGAGGAAACTCATATCAGGTGCCTGTGTCCGTGATCCTTTCCTTCGATTACTATTAGAGCTCACGAGCAAAGGTAGAGATAGAAAAATCAGCAGTAAAGTGACCGTGTGGGAATTAAAGACTAGCGCGATATACAGTCACCAAATGTTACCTATGATAACAGTGGCATCACAAAACAGCAATACATCACTGTATCCATGTGACTGAAGAAGACAAAAATATTTATTCTCAGAATTGCTGTGTCTGTGTGCATATTGTTTAAGAATTTTAATCATTTGATTAGTTTTCTGCTTTCCCCTGTAGTCCTCACCGTCAGCAGGTATTCCCCCTGTGAGTCTCTTGTCCTTTCATTCACTTTCATTTATCTTTGTTTGTTTGGGTAGTCCACAAGGGAAGGGGTCATGAAGTAGTGACCTGTTAAGACAGATTATTGGAGGAGTTTATGTAGTGCCCACATGCTTTATTAACAGTATCGAGTATTGACAGTGTATCCCAGTGTATTGCCATATCAATCGTTTGTCCTAGCTGGAATAAGCTCCAGCCATCCCACAACCCCGTATTTTGGATAAGTGGTTAATAAAATGGATGGACGGATATTTCGTCCCTGTCCTAGTAAAGATGGAACTTCACCTTCACCACGACAGACCAGAACAGCTTCAGTTCCACACCTGTCTTCATCAGACCCTGAGATACTTTGTGTCCACCAGCAAGTGGCAGTCCACAGTGTTCCAGCAAAGCACCAGGAACATGGATTTTAAGGTATATCGTCCAGGCTGCTTTACATTTGGCTGCAAGCCACTCCAGTCCGTACTGAGGAAGACAGTTCCCTGATGAACCCAGCAGGAACACATATTTAGCCCCAGGGCAAACAGCATGTGAATAAAATATGTCCCCACATAAATAATATCTTGTTCCATCTCATAACGAGAAAAGGTGGGAAAGCATTTGAAGACATTGAGTTATTACTTTTTAACTTTTAGCTTTGTGTTCATTCCCTTCAGTTGTTTTTTTTTTATCAAGTCTGTCAAGCTTTGTTAATTTCTGCATTGTATCATAATTGTAGCAGCTGCAGGTGAACTGGCTGCTGCTCAGAGTGGCATGTGTGAGCCGGTTTACTCATGTGGACTTGCAGGACTTGAAAGGCACCAGGAAAACAACACTGAACTTTCTGGTGTTTTGCTGTGACTTCAGTTTCAGTGACTTATTAGTTTTACTAAAACTCTGTGCTGTGAACAGCTGAGGAATGTTGCATTCGCACTGGGAGTCGGCAACTTGTTGCTGTTGGTTTGTGAACTGGATTTCAGTGGATTGCTCTCGGGTCCTGGCAGCTTCAACAATCCAAGTGCTAAGGCTGAGGAAACTTAAGCAAGACAGAACTGGAGGGACACTGGGTCAACTGGACCTGACACCACTGAGCCAGGCTGTTTTGGGGTTAGGTGTGCCTGAAGACCTCACTGAGGAACTGGAGTGGACAGACTTTTAATCCAGTAAAAAATAAAAACAACTCTTCCTTGACATTGATTTCACCAACGAGCTCACTTTCAGCCTTAGAGGATGAGCTAAGCTCATCAGTGGAATCAAACCCATCCACTGATTCAGGGCATGTGTGGATCCCAAAGCTCCAAAACATCTGAAATGTGTCATCCGTTTCCCTCACCATCTCTCTTTCCTGTGACTCCAGTACTAAATCCACCTCTTGTTCCACCACCCTGGAGATCGTGTTTATGCTGGAAAAATAATGAAGCTGCTTCATTGCTTCCTTCATGGCAACTTTAAAAGCAGTCTCATGTAATTGCAGCTTCATGGGGGTTTAATGAGGGCATGATGAAGTTTCATTGCTTCAGTGCTTAACATTCAGCCTACTCCTCAGTGGATCGATCCCCAACACCTCCGGTCCATGTGTCGACGCATCCTTAGGCAAGATACTGAACCGCAAGTTACCCCAATGCATCCATAGGAGTGAGTGAGTGTGTGAATATCAGATACAATCACTGTATGAGTGTGATTGGGTGAATGAGACTTGTATCAGCACATGCTCAAATTGAGTAGAAAGGTGCTATTTAAGTACTAGTCCATTTACCAGTTACAGACAGTTAAAGTCGTAGAAAGGCAGCCAGCTACAGAGCTTCTGTACGTAAGTTATCTGCTGCGATAGTCAAGTTTAGGCCTAGAGACCGGTCAGTAATCCCGAAGCAACATCTGGTCAGCAGGGAAAACTGTGTTCCCTGATTCCCTAACCCGTTAGCGAGATTGCTGGCTGTCTCTGAGAGAATCAGTCGTTAAGTGTGTGTTGCATCAAAAACCTCCTTGCAGTTGCGTTGGTTGCTAGCATGGTCACCTATAGTTTGCATAGAAGACACTGACCTGTCTGCAAATGCTTGCTAACCAACCACTGAGAGGCAGTCAAAAAAGAGTGCAACACAAACCAGAAACAGAGAGCGTTCCCCTTCAAAGAAGAAGTTGTGCCTTTACCACCCAAACCAACATGTTTCACAAGGTTCAACCTTTGAAGGTGATGGTCTGTTTCCAGCTTGTGTTGCACTTTTTAAAGATTCACTACCGCTTGGTGTGCAATTAGCCAGTGTTTGCAGACAAGTTAGCTTCTTCCATACAGACTGGGTGACCACAGCAGTCTGTTAGTGACCAAAGCAATCACAGGGAGGTTTTCAATTCAGCACCCGATGCCTCTTTGTGACCAGTTTCACCTAGCTACAGCAAGGAACCTCACACAACCATTCACCAACCGGTCAGTAGAGACAAATTTACATTTGTCTCTACTGACCATTGGTTGCCAGACAGCTGCCAAATGGTCTCTAGGCTCATGTAAGTGGAGCCTAATTTTTTGTATCCTGTAATTGTCATCATTAAATAAACAATCTGCAGTTTCAGTGACATTTGGGTTATTCGGTTGCGTCTTGAAATAAGGCAGAAGCTGCATCAGTTTATGTTGGGAAAAAATGGCTAAACTCCTGCTACAGTTAGGAAGATTGACTCTCATTAGCTGCCTTCTGAATGTTTTTTTAGGCTCATCATTTTGGTAACTGAACATTTCACATAGTTAAGTGTATTAAATTGAAAATGAATTTACTGATTTAAATATAAAAATATTGGCAAGACAGGGGCAGACGTCTCTGTGTTTAGGTGTTGTGTGCCTTCTAGTTTGTAGGTAGCATAAAAGGCATAAAATGAAAGCATTTCAAATTCCTTCCTTTTTACAGTTTACTGTCTGATACGAAAACATTAAAACCTTTGATCTCCTTTTGCACTTTCTGTAGTTACTGCTCTCCACCACTGGATGGCAGTGTATTCTTATTTGTGGTCTGGTTGAGGACCATAAATAGGAAGCCTCCTCAGGAGGAGGAAGCCTATAGAACAGAAGACCTTTGTCAAATCTGAGATCATCACTTATTTGACATCATTTGAGTTCTTTTCTCCTTGATTTTCATGGTTTTTTATCATAAACCAAGTTAGGAACTGAGAGTTCTTGTGTACATCCTGTGTAAGCTGTAAGAAAACGATTGCACTGTGGAGGGAGGTAGAAGCTTTTTTTTTTTACATTTTTAATAGAAATCAGCATTGTTACCATTTTATTAACATTGTCCTGCACATTCCACAAATGGTGACTAATTTTAGGCATGCTGCATAAATATTTGTTGTGGTTATAGAAAAAAAAAATCACAGGCAGCAGTTTTTTGTCTGCCAAAAATATTCACTAGCTGAAAAGAAAATTTTAGTTGTTTTGATCATCATTCAACTTTGCTTTTCATTGTACCATTTGCTACTTTTCTTTGTTTCCTGTGACAGTAAATGTAAGATGTAAGGGTTTTGTTATGTGAAAAATCTGCATTTTTGAAGATGAACCACTGGATTCTGTGAAATGTAAACTTTTTAAATCATTAAAGTTTTTGTGAGTAAATGACAAAAGTACATAACCCTGTAGCCCCTCCACTCCCTAATAATTTTCACGCTGTCCCTTACTGAACATGTGGACTGATTCTTTTGTCATTAGGCCACTTTTTTAGCTCATCTCTCATGAGTCCTTTTAAGTTTATAAAGCTGCAGTTCTGAACAACTGGAGTCCTGCTGAAATATGAGCTGCTGGCCCTGCTTTTAGAATCTATTTAAACTTCTGTCATTCTCCGGTGAGGGATCTGTTCGTGTCACTAGAGTGGAAATGGATTGATCTTTGGAGTTTTGGGATCCACCCCGGCCCACTCATGACTACTGTTTCATCACACTGTATTATGTAAACCGGACGGCCACACAGAGATTAACTGAGCCCTGTAACACATGCTCCTTCCACATAGTGGTGCTGCAGTTCTTTCATACAGCGTGTGGATGTGGGATTAGTGTGAACCTGTCATGTTGTGTTTGTTGTGACAGTGTGGCCATGTGGCTGGTTGATGGACATCTCACAGGACTCTAACTGTACTGTCATCTCTCACTCTAATTTGACTTCTGCAAGAGATTACGACCACTCTGTCCTAACTGATCGAGCAGCTGATTGCTGCGAGCAGGTTTGACACTGTCTGTCTTTTCATTTGTGTCTGTGAATCTAAGAGGAAATGTGCAACAGTTCTGGCCTTAATAGATGACGCTGGCATTTCACTTTCCTGTCCTTGTGGGTTGGTTTTTTTTTCCCCACTGTTTCACAATAACAGACAACTCTAACAGCACAATGACTCATGGAGCTGCCACCACACTGAATCCTTTGTGATGGAATTGAAAAGGTTCACAGGAGACGCTGGTGTCAAATGAGAACATATTAGAGTTGGAATTTTAGAAAAACCTAAATTATAGTTGCTGCTCAATACTCACATCAATAACTTTGGCTTAATGGTAAAAAAAAAATTCCAAAGCTTTCTGTCACGTGGTGTGGAGATGAATTTGCTCATGAATCCAATATGGAACTTGGGTTAATGGTTACAGATTGTAAATAGGTCTCAATCAACTGGAAACATCCAGGGCTGAAAAATGAAGGCAAAATACCAAAAGCTTCAGTTCCTCTAATGGTCGCTTGAGGCTGGTTCCAAAAGGGAATCAGTCCCCACAGCATTAAAACATGTTTACAGCCTGGTACAAAAAATGTTTTAGTCTCTATAATTGTACCGTGGGTAATTCTTTCTTCTTCTTCTTTTTTTTGGCTTAATGCAGAAAGCAAATTGCTCTTTGCACATTGCTTTGAAGCTGACTCTCAGTCGTTCTGGCAACCTAGGTAACAGGCAGTGTTTTACACACACACACACACACAGACATATACATATATAAAAATATATAAAATCACCACAAACAGTTACTGTATTATTGGAAAGACGCTACAAAAATTACAGAGAAAATCCGATCTGCAATGACTGGTTGGTGATGAGGGGACAGAGACAGGACAAAAGACAATCTGTGGAAGAGAGACAGATATTAAGAACTAATGATTAAATGCAGAGTGGTATGAAGAAGAAACACTCAGTGCGTCATGGGAACCCCCCAGCAGCCTAGGCCTATAGCAGCATAACTCAGGGAGGGTTCAGGGTCACCCGATCCAGCCCTAACTGTAAGCTTGATCAAAAAGGAAAGCTTTAAGCCTAATCTTAAAAATAGAGAGGGTGTCTGTCTCCTGAATCAGAGCTGGAAGCTGGTTCCACAGAAGAGGGGCCTGAAAGCTGAAGGCTCTGCCTCCCATTCTACTCTTAAGTATCCGAGGAACCACAAGTAAGCCAGCAGTCTGAGAGCGAAGTGCTCTGTTGAGGTGATATGGTACTATGAGGTCTTTGAGATAAGATGGTGCCTGATTATTCAAGACCTTGTATGTGAGGAGAAGGATTTTAAATTCTATCCTAGATTTAACAGGGAGCCAATGAACAGAAGCCAATATGGGAGAAATCTGCTCTCTCTTTCTAGTCCCTGTCAGTACTCTAGCTGCAGCATTTTGGATCAGCTGAAGGCTTTTCAGGGAGCTTTTAGGACAGCCTGAGACAGGATGTTTGGGGTTAGGGTAAATAGAATTGGTCCTAGCACAGAACCCTGTGGAACTCCATAATTAACCTTAGTGTCTGAAGAAGACTCCCCATTTACATGAACAAATTGGAGTCTATGAGATAAATATGATTCAAACCACTGCAGTGCAGTACCTTTAATACCTATAGCAAGCTCTAATCTCTGTAATAAAATGTTATGGTCAACAGTATCAAAGCTGCACTGAGGTCCAACAGGACAAGCACAGAGATGAGTCCACTGTCAGAGGCTCTAAGAAGATCATTGGTAACCTTCACTAATGCTGTTTCTGTACTGTGATGAATTCTGAAACCTGACTGAAACTCTTCAAATAAACCGTTCCTCTGCAGATGATCAGTTAGCTGTTTTACAACTACTCTTTCAAGAATCTTTGAGAGAAAAGGAAGGTTGGAGATTGGCCTATAATTAGCTAAGACAGCTGGGTCAGTGATGGCTTTTTAAGTAGAGGTTTAATTACAGCCACCTTGAAGGTCTGTGGTACATAGCCAACTAATAAAGACTGATTGATCATTTTTAAGATTGAAGCATCAATAATTGGAAAGACTTCTTTGAACAGTCTAGTAGGAATGGGATCTAACAAACATGTTGCTGGTTTGGAGGAAGTAACTATTGAAGTTAACTCTGAAAGATCAACTGGAGCAAAAGAGTCTAAACAAACACCAAATCCATGAAGTCACTACTAGTTAAAGTGAAAGGAATACTCGGCTCTACAGAGCTCTGACTCTTTGTCAGCCTGGCTACAGTCCTGAAAACAAACCTGGGGTTGTTCTTATTTTCTTCAATTAATGATGAATAGTAAGATGTCCTAGCTTTACGGAGGGCTTTTTTATAGAGCAACAAACTCTTTTTCCAGGCTAAATGAGCATCTTCTAATTTAGTGAGACGCCATTCCCTCTCCAGCTTTCGGGTTATCTGCTTTAAGCTGTGCGTTTATGAGTTATACCACATAGTCAGGCATTCACTGACCTCTGCTGAATTCAAGTCACTGAACTGGACCTCTGGACCATGTTTATGGTGTTGGTGCCTCTTGAAACATTTTTAATGGAATCATCCCCCAAATAATTTGGTTTATTGTGCGTTACAGATGGTCCAATAGGTTTTTGCTTCAGTTTTGGTGTGTGAAATTCAAGTATTTAATTAGCATTACTTAATCAATCGATCAAAATACTATATTATCCCCAAGGGGCAATTTGGTTGGCAGCCAACAGCAAGAATAAATAAATCTATAAAACAATCAAACATACAACAAGGGACACAATCATCTAAAAGAGTTCAAAAAGTGGCCTGATTGGGAATTGGGAATAAAAGAGAATTTAAATGTGTTTTTTCTGCACTGTGGCAGAGAGTACCTCCTTCCTGAAGGCAATAACTGATACTTTGAGAACAGGGGGTGAGTGCTATCACCCCCAATCCTTTCTGCCTTTTGGGTGGCTCTAACTCTGTACAGGAGGGCAAGATCATTAAGACTTAGCCTTGCCACCTCGCTACACAGTTTCACAATGTTCTCTAACCTTCTTTTGTTAGCAGTAATTAGCAGATATGTGTCCAAATATCACTTCTGGCTCCAGAAAATCTTCATGGCAGCAATCCAACTGCAGAGTCCAGGAACCAGTGGATGACATCACAGTGACTATGTCATCTTTTTTTGTTGTTTCATTCAGTTTTATGCAGTTTTTAATCTAAACTAAAAACTACACCATTCCTTTGCTGAGCAACTCCACCTCATACAGAGTGCTGAGTGTTTCTTATGGAGCAATTATTAATAAAGTTGAACTTATGACAGTTTTTATTAATTGCTGTAACAGCACATTAGATCCTAGATAGGGAGCTCACAGCAATTATGAGAACTGGGTGAACTTTTCCTGAACAGCTTCAGATTCTCAGGTGTCCAGTGGCTGTTGACACAAGTGTAGCATTAGCTCATCAAAGCTGGGCTTCTCCTGTTTGCATACGCAGTCAGAAATCCCCTGCACACCCTCTCATTCACTGTGAGGGAAAAAAGTGTTGCAGTTATTTACTATTAGGGGCAGATCAATACTGGACTTTTGTTCCCAATCTTCAGGGAGCCAGAAACATTCATGTGAATATGAGACTGTTAATTGCCATCTGAATAAGCGCACAGTAAATGTGCACTGAGTTCACTTTTAATTGTAGACTGTATGTAAAAGATGGTTGTAGCCATGGTGATGTCCCGAGCATTTTGAAACTAGACATGGTGAGTGAGGGTGGAAACTAACCTGAGCCTAAACCAACAAAGGTAACACAAGTGAAAGTGAAAGTGGTGCCAGGTGAGACTCCGACTGCAGAATAAGTCACCTGCTAATTACAAGTTTTCACTAAAATCAATCCATCCACCCACTTCTCCTGCTCAGGGAGCCTATCCCAGCTGACATGGGGCGAGAGGCAGGGTACACCCTGTACAGGTCGCCAGCCTGTCGCAGGGCCAACATGGAAAGACAGACAATCATCCACACTCACTCTCTCATTCACACCTATGGGCAATTTAGAGTGGCCAATTAACCTAACCCCAGTAGGTGCATGTCTTTGGACTGTGGGAGGAAACCCACGCAGACACGGGGAGAACATGCAAACTCCACACAGAGAGGGAGGGGCCTGGGCCAAGGTGGAATCAAACCAATGACTTCCAGATGGTATTCTGACTGTGAGGCCGCAGTGCTAACCACCGCGCTGCACTCAAATCAAATCATTTAAAGCAATCACTAGGACATTTTCAGTGAAGCAGCCGATGCCCCTTTAGGACCAATTTCACCTGTAGCTGAGCATTTAAAGCACTTTATACAAGTAAGAATAAACTCAAAGTCAAAGTCGTGACCTTATTCCAACAGAAATGTTATGGAAGGATGTGAAGCAAGCAGTAAGGAAACTCTGTTTTCCCCTGTAATTCCTCCAAGCCAATACACTCGAAATGTTCATTGTGAGCATATACTGAAAGCAAAGGTTCACATGCGTTTGCCATTCAAAGACATGCAGAACTGACTCATTCTTTGGGCTCTGTTTATTGTTGTAAGAATATTTTAGGTCACATTTATACTGGAACATAGGAAATTCACAATCTTGGGAAAACAACACCTCGAGTAACAGTCAAATAAATAAAAATCATATAGAAATGCATACAAAATGTGTTCATATGAGGAAGTCAACATATAATATACTTCTCTTTAAGTTTCCACTTCCTATTTTATGTCAAACTAACATTTGTTGAAATTTTAGATGAACTTCCCCAACATGAAACAGAAATTCTGTTCAGTGATTAAAAAAGTACAAATTCTGCTTTTTTTCCTCAAGAATGGGAAGGAATAAAAAACTGAGAAAGCTGCTGGTGCAGCAAAGCAAATCAGTGTACAACACTACACAACTACACAGGCTGTTCTGTGCATGTTCACGTGAGGTCCTCGGTCAGCAGAAGCGCAGCTGCACCACCGACTCGAACTGATGCTCGTCCTCTTCAGACAGCTGGTTTCCTTTCACACTGTACAAATACAGTCAGCAGTCACATAGTGATAAAGTAACCAGTGGGCCAACATAATGTGCAATACAGGTTTTCCTGTTTTTCAGTGAAACTGTACCGACATCCTCATTTCTCTTCCATTTTAATAGCTCAGTGTCTATTTCAGCTCTTTTTGACGCCCAGTACAACAAGAGAAAGAAATGAGAACCATTAGGTAAGCTACACCCTAACAGCAAGCCCACCCTGCTGTTAACAGCCTAACCAATACTAGTTACCATTAGTCCATAGCAGCGGAAAAAAAATCGTGCACAGTGAATTTCTTTCCAGAAACTTTCCAGAATAAGTCAAACTATGCAGGGAGCACTCGAAATAACTCCGCTCATAATGTGAGAGGGGTCATAAAGACACTCACCCCCACCCCCCCCTTGGCCTGGCATGACCAGTAGCTGCTCTTTTCTGTTTAGGAGGGGTAGCCAATTACAGTACAAGAAATTCCCTAACTGTGGAGGAAAAGCACCTAGATGGCTCTGTGAATTCCAGCTGATGCTTACCATATCTCTTTGAGTCCCTCGTTGTGAGTAAGGGCCTCGGCGAGGAGTCTGATCCCGTCCACAGTGAACTGGTTGCTGATTAACCTGCAGACAAATTAAGTGCAGCGGATGAGTTTCTGACAAAGACCTTCGGCTGCATGAGATCCACTTCATGCTGAGTAAATACAGTGTGGAGTGATTGTGTGCTGCCCGTACCACAGGTGGGTCAAACCAGTGTTTGCTTGAATCATGTCAGCCAAGTGTGGCGCCGCATCATCAGCGATCTCATTCTGCACCAACCTAAAAAGCACAGACAGCTGCGTCATCAGCACACTGGAATCCATCGAAACAAGCAGCACTGCTTATGATGAACTTTTGCTACACAAAGGCAAAGCATCTGTTTAAGTGTTGGGCTGTGCGTTTTTACATAATGCAGTAACTGAATACTGGTGGTTGGCCTACATACCAGAATATCCTGAGTACCCTGTTCTCTTTCAGTGCTTCTGCCAGGACCTTCCCACCTCTGGATGTGATGCCATTGGCTGACAGACTACAAGAAAGAGGAAGGACTTTAATCTGAAATTCTGGGTCAGCATTTTTATTTTTATGCCTTAGCTTCCTACCTGAGGTTGGTAAGGCTCGGGTGGTTCCTCAAAGCTTCTGCAAATGCTTCTGCACCCTCGTCACCAATGCTGTTCCCCCACATTCTGGAAAAATGCAAACAAAGTCCTTCCTCAAATGTTTTTAGCCAAGGCAGTTAAAAATGCATCGCGATGGAATTTCTTTTAGTTTGTCACATCTGCTTTCAGTCATCAGTGTGCATTTGTGTTGTGCCTCAAGGCTTAGAATAAAAGCAGGAAATTTCTTCTCCAGCCTCCAAAGCAGCCTTTTTACTTTGTGTTGTTCTTCATCTCTAAGGTGTTCGTTTCTTACACCGCACCACGTTCCATTTAGTTTCCTGGATTAAGTCTTACACTCAATTCTTACCCCACTTCAAATATTGAAGAGTTCTTCTTTATGGCGTTGGCCAGATGCCTCCCACCAACACCAGTGATCTTGTTTTTGCCAATCCTGATGACAATATTAGTTAAAAACATACAGTGTGAGTCTCATCTTATATTTATAGTTATTATTTTTACTGATACAATTTGGAAACTTACTTGACAACTTGCAGCTTTGGGCATTCTTCAATAATCTGAGCGACCAGCCTGGCCCCAACATCTGTGATGTGATTGTTGTAAAGCCTGACGACACAATTATAAATAATATGAGTAGGACCAGTGACAATTGAATAGCGCAAATTTTTTAAACAAGTTGTTGAAAACATTTTTTAAAAAAGCATACAAGATCATAATATGAAGAGAAAATGTCTTGTTCACTTGAGCTAATGGACTGGGTTTTGTACAGTGCTTTTCTGGTCCTACAGACTACTTAAAGCTCTTTACACTGCAAGTCACCTTAAAACACCACCTTAAAATAACGTTCTCTCTAATTCTATATTTTTATTTGCCAATTTCTGGTGATCAAACTGGAGCTTTGAAGAAGTGCACTTTATGGATTAATAGAGAAAAGCCTGCAAGCTACTTCAGGCAGGCAACTCAAGCTGCTCTGCTTTAAACACACGGCTCACTCTCCAAACACACCTTTCCAAACAGGCGGCCTGTTTAAACTGCCCATCTCTGCCTCAGAAAGGGCAGCGCTGCTGCTGCCCTGGAGCATTGTCTGCAACCCTTCCACCACCCCAGCATCCACCTGGATCTATTAATACAAGTCCCCAGGATTTCGACCTCCCCCCTGAAGTCCTGAAAGAGGGTCAAAAGACCCTTAGTCCAAACTGACGACTCTGATGGCTCCAATTAGCATCCCTTCAATTGTAAATGTGGCCATTGCCTGAGGAATCAGCAGGGGGGGAGGAGAGCCGAACTCACAAAAGTATTTCACACTTCTGTACCGTCAGGCCAGAAGGTAGGAGTGTGAATAGTCCATGTTGGGGGTGGGTGGGATCTTTGATGGAGGCAGCTCTACAGTAGACTGTCCTGTAGGTAATGCTCTGCAGAGAGGGTTGGGTAGTTTTGAAACATACATGAAGTGTTTTTGGAGAGATGTGACCTTTTGCAGCTGATCCATGATGTTGTGCTGCATTATCCAGGTCATTGTGCCAAATGTACATATAGTTTGCAAAACATACAATCTGTTTCAAGAAATATGCAAAGGTTTTTCTTTTAAATAAAGCTAAGTGGGTTCAAAATGACAGTTTAGAAATAAATTAACCAAATTAATTGTGTTGATCCACCTCAAAAAAAGTCATGCAAAAAGTGTAAGCAAAAGAGTGTAAGCTGCTCCTGAGTGTGGGGAGGGGTGGGGGGCTGGGGCAGATCTGGGTGACTTTGCACATGCAAATTTGCATGCAGCCTTTTGTGCTGTGGAGGATAAATAGGTGACTGCTTCACCTATGTAGTTCACAAGAAACAAAATGCAGAAGAGGTTCACCACTCAGAAGGCATTGGAACTGATTCTGAGCAATGCCAGCCCTTGTGATTCAGATGGAGAAGACATAGACCTTCAACCGGATTCGGACTCTGAGCTATCTTCAAGTTAGATTTCTCAACCTACCTATTTTATTTTCCTGACTATTTTTTATTTAGAACCAAACAAAAAGTTAATTTGAATGGATCGCACTGAATTCACCACTCAGGTGTTTTCAACCACTGGTGCCACGCTGACAGTGTATGCGCCCAAACGGAAGAAGGCCGTTTACGTTCTCAGCAGCATGCACAGCGTGGTTGAGACTGAGGATACCACCAAAAGGAAGCCAAACAAGGTCACACAATACAACAAAACAAAGTGCGATGTGGATGTGATGGACCAAATGGTGCGGGGGTACAGCGTGCGTGCAGGAACACGGAGATGGCCAGTTGCCGTGTTCTACAACATGATTGACATGGCAGCACTGAATGCACATGTGCTTTATCAGGCATGCATTGGGGTCCTGGTTGAGCTTGCAAAAGAGTTGGGTAACTCTCATGTGAGTGAGAAGAAGGCACACAAGGAGAAACTGCTTCGGCAACAACCTTCCACACCCAGCCCAGGCAAAAGGGCGAAGTGTCAGGTCAACCATCGATGCACGAACAATTGTGCAACTGTGAGATGTGTTGACTGCTACAAATACACATGTGGCAAATGTACCAGGGACTAGGGTTTAATATTTTTCCCGAAAATGACATGAATCAAATCCCGGGAAATGACGAGCCATTTCCCGGGAATCCCGGGAAAAAGTTTATTTATTTTTTTATTTTAATTAGGCCTTCTGTAGCCTGTGTCGGCCTTAACCTATTGTGATATTGTAGAGGTAGCTTTCCAGCTATGTCCTATTATGCCCAGTAGGGGGCAACGTCGGCTTGATTAACGCAATAAAACCTACATCTGGACATTTGAGTGCTCGAGCTATGCGGTGTTGTATCGTTCCTCAACACTGCCTTAACAAATATAATTCGAATATTCCTCCATTGTACATGGAATTATACCAAGATATTTTACAACTGCTGGTGCAAAACAATACGGTTCATCTCCACAGCATTGATAAAGGCTCAGCCACGCTGTCGTGGCGACATCTGTTGCGCTATATCTCCACCAGTGGAACGCTGTAATAGTCATTGAAAAGTTAACTACCGTACTACACTATAATATGACATAACACAGGGCCTTGAGTAATGCACTACGACTTGGTCATTGCCATTCTGGCAACAACAAATTTATAACACCGTGTCTGAGGGTTAAAGTAGGTTCGCTGTGAATCGTCTATTGAAAAACTGGCCAATCATTATAGCCTAAAAAATATACATTTTACTCAACTCCATTTTAAAAGCGAAATATGTTAAAGCAATCTATTTCATGATCATTTCTTCACACATTAGGCCCGTATCCTAATTCATGATTGTTAGTAAGCGGCTGCAAACGAGGAAAAGAAACACTCGAAGTTAAACAGATATTTCTTTATTGTTCAGGGCAGGCATATTTTATAGGCTATATAATGCAATATAACAATATATAATATAAAATTATATAATACAATATACCTTAGGGTAAACACATTGCCTACGATTTCAACAAATTAAAGAGGAAAAAAGTACAACTGTGTAATACCTCTATTAAAACGCTTGAGATGAAGGCTGAAGCCTTAAACGGAGGCTGAACGTGCCTGAAATGAAGAGTAAAGCTTTTCGCATTAAACGAACCCTTCTCTCAATATTTCCTTAAATTTAACTTTCTGAAACTTTCTTTTCTTTCTGAAAGTCAAATCGACGCGCGCGACTTTTTTCCCGGTTTCCCGTCTAACGTTTCCCGGGAAACGGGAAATGGTTCTGATCGCATTTCCCGGGAATCCCGGATCCCGGGATTAAACCCTACCAGGGACATACCCTGGCAGTGCCAGGTATGTTCCGACAGTGCAGACAGACTGCTGAGTGAGTGCTGAAATGCCAGTCACACAAGGACATGCCACTCACACACACACACGCAGCCCCCCACTGTGCCTAGTGTAAATATGTGTGGAATTGTTTTATTTCTTGTATTTTTTGTATCGTTTTTAATGACAAAAATAAAAAGCATTTAAACAAATAACAGTTGTTCTTTTGTATATTTCTCATGCTGGAATTTCAGTCCTCTTGACTTAGACACAAATACTTCTGGTCATTGCTCACAGCTGTACCTGGCTGTAAAATTTCTAATTCTCCATTTAAAATATTAAAAATAATTCATTGTGCTTTTTTGCTAAAATAAAACTAAGCTAAATATAATATATATAATCTTTATATTATAAAATACAATATACTGACTAGAACTAACTAGACAGTTAGTTGGGAGTTAAGCTTTCCCCCCTCCTGTGGTGCGCCAGTAATGGCCTTATTTACAGAACAAAAGCGCCTGTTCACACCTGATTATAGGATGTTAGCTAAAATCCTTCAGGTCAGTCGACCTGTCTCTGGGCTCCAAAGGTAGAAATGTTAAATGACCCTTCTCTGGGACTTCTAGTGTTAACACAAGATACTGAACCCCAAGTTGCTCTGAATGTTAGATAATAAAAGCACTTATCTTAGGTAAGTGCTTGTATGAATGTAGTGAATGTAAACATGTTGTATATATTATTACCATAATACGGACGTGTATCCCAAAGGGCCTAAATGTATCCTTGAACAAAAACTGCCACTGCAGTAATACCTACTTCCTTTCTACCACAGACTGTTGTAGCCACAGTGAGGCCACTCATTGGTTAGAGTCATTTCTGAAGCCCTGAGCTTCGTGAAACCAGACGTCACGACCGCAGAGGGGATCTGACTGTGAAACTGAGGGGCTGCATGCTCATTCCCTTACTGTCCATCTGGACACTAACAGGGACCATTTACAGGAAAGAGTTTACTGAGTTCATATTCCCATAGAACCAGATCAGTCACCCCCGTGTGGCCTGTTAGTTCAGGTTTTAGGGGCTTCTTCATTGGTGTCTCTTTTTCCAGACTCAGAAGTTACAGCCATCCTCTGTACTTTCATTATTTGTGTTTTTGATGGAACAAATATAGAAATACAATTTGCATCAGGGCAGGCTTGTTTCATACTTGTATTCACATTCCATACACATCCCATTTATCTTGCCATAATATTCTGGCTCTTGTCAAAGTGGTTCAGGTCTTGGCTCAAGCTCATTTGTCGTAGGACCAACACAAATATCACGGGAGCTGATTCTTCACTAGGGACGCCAATCTGATAGCAACACAGTGTTAAATGAATGAACTGCATTCCTCACTGTGAGGACGAGACTGGGAATTAAATTCAGTTCAGTTTTATTAATATAGCACCAAACTGAAACAGGTGTAAAAGGTAAAGACCCTACAATAATTACACCTTCTGGAACATTTTAAGGATTATCGAACTAATATTATGGATTCCTCTCTTGTGTAGATCAGAGTGTGTGATGAGTGTGTGTGAGTCTGTGCTGCACTCACACAGTTCATGAATGCAGCTTGCTAACCAAGCTAGCTAGTGTTAGCTAATAAATTAGAACTCCATGCTTGCATCCATATAAGGTCACTTCTGGCTAAAAAAAAATGCAGCAGCATAAAGAATAATGTTGAAGGGTGATGTCAGGAGGGCTACATCCATATTTCAAACTGAACGTGTGTCTGAATGAGTGAACGTGGCTTTCTTTGAGTCTTCAGTCAGTTCAGAGAAGTGTTATGTGAGCAGCGGTCTGTTCACTGTTGTCCCTTAACCTTTAGGTTCCTTCATGCTAGATTAGGACTATCACATCATTAGCAACCAGTGCACTGCTGCTGAAGTGTGAGTAGTAAGCCGGACCCCTGGCTCTTATCAACACCTGCTGTCACTGATCCCAATACAGCCAATCCAAACATCAGACCAGTCAATCCTGAGTGTTCACTTACTGTCTCACAATCGCAGACCTTGACAAGATATTCAGTATAATTCAGTGCAATTCCTGGCTTTCAGAAGGTTTACTCACCCCAAAACCTCCACAACTTTGTGTTTACACAGCTCCTCTGCAAGAATCTCAATGCTGCTATCCGACAGGTGATTCACACACAATCTGAAGGGGAGCGGTTTCATTAGAGCTCAGACATAAACAAACATGTAATCAGGTGAGAGGTCTTCCAAAGCACGGTTGTACTCACCTCACTACTGTCATCTTGCAAAAGGAAGGCTTGAGCTGCTTCACCCCATAGTCGCTGATGTTGTTGTTATCCATGTCGAGCCCCAGGAGTTTCTGACGGTGCTGCAGCACAAAGTTCAGGGCAGTGCAGTCACCCGAGTACACATTACAGTAACCCAGCTTGATAAAGCCGGCCGTGATGCCTTTTGCCGTCATCTGAGCAATGTCTTTGCTCCCCGTCTCAAAGATGCACCTCAGTATCCACAGGAAGTTGGGCAAAACATGAACTTTCTTGCCTTCTCTACTATTGTAGTGGGGTAAGCCATGTAAGTGGACCTTGACACTTGTGGACAGGTAAGACTTAAGCAAGGCCCGTTTTTTCTTCAGTAAGGCAGGAGACACCAGATGCCCCATTAAGCCCCTCTGAGCCTTGGACAGCAGTCCACACAGGAACAGATTAGTGAACTGAAGGTGCTCATCTGTGGCAAACGGCTTCTTTTCGCTGGGCTTTGAAGAGCCATTCATGCAGAAATCAAAAGGCAGACAGGATACCTTTCTTCTCCTGCTGCACTCAGTGAAGAACTTGAGGATGGAGCTGGCAGCAGCCTGCTCATCCAACACCAAAGCAAAAGCTGCCAAGAAAGACTGAAGGGTGACGTGGAGGAATTCAAAGGTAGCAGGGCTTCCACTGGCATCTTTCTCACTAACAGGTCTAAGAAAGCCGAGAGTTAGATCTTCATCCATCAGACCACACTCACTGAGCTCCTCTTGGCTGCAAATGAAGCTACCTCTCTCCATACCCTGAAATGCCATCTTGGCAAATGCAGCAAGAGGCCTGAGCCCTGCTTTGAATGTGTCTGAGGTGCAGCGTGTGCTTTTCTTTAGCAAAGATGAAGCAGGTGAAGCGGAGTGGCTGAGGAACACCTCAGACAGCAGGAGGAAGATATCGGTGAGCGTGATGCAGGTTTCAGGCAGATGAAAACTGTCGTGCAGTGTGTGCAGGTGCCTAAAGCTCTTAAATACAATCCAGCAGAATAGCGGGGTGGAGCACAGTCCACAGAGGTGGGGGCTGGCATCCAGCTGAACAGACACCAGTTGTCTGTGCTCCTGCTCCTTAAAGTGCAGATCAATGTAGGTCTTTAGGTGATCTGGGGAAAAGCCGCGCAGAGCCACCTTCTTTCTGATCACCCTACTTTGGATCTCAACCCCTGTCCGAGCTGTCAGCACTTTTTGAGAGCCCTTCAGTAATTTCCCACAGAGTAAGCTGATGAGCAGCTGGAAGGGGTTAGCTTTATCCTCCGGTGAAACCACCTCAGGAACGTTCATCAGGTCTACATTTTCCTGAATCTCATCGTATCCATCAAAGGTAAAAACAACTTTCCCAGGGAAACGTAGGATGTAATCAAATACTTCATTATCTGGATCATGATCTGGGTAGCAGTTGTGTTTGAACAGAAGGTCTCTGAGAGAGATCTGTTCTGCATCCTTGAAGGGGCTGAACATCCTACAGCGAAACTTAAAGAAGAAGATGGCATCTGTCTGCAGCTCCTTTTTAGACCAGAGGTTCTGGAGCTTCTGCAGGAGGATGGATTTTCCCACACCAGCATCCCCCATCACATAGATGATTTCACCTTGGGGATTGAAAACCGCATCATCTCCCAGGAGCTGGTCCAGACTCTCTAAGAAGCCCAGACTTTCATTGCAGTCATTCAACAGTTCCATGACGGTGTTGGTGTAGAGGTCCTCCAGCCGGGTCTCCTCTTGCTGGCCGTACGACATGATGAAGCTGGTGTCCCGGCTCATTTCGTGTCTCAACTTCTCACAGTATCTGCTGACTGTCAGAACACAAGCAGTGAATTAGCAGCCATTTTGTGCCAAGGACATTTTTTCCAATCTAAAAATTTCTGCACACGTCAAATCGCTGACTGGAGTCGATCAGAAAACAGATCCACATCAGAGGTGGAAAACACACACTAACTCACAATACCATCACAACACTTTGCCCACAACAACAACAACAGCAGGTATCCCAATTCAGCAATTCACTGATACCTGATACGCTGTCACATCTAATCTAGGTTTTTTGTTTCAAACCTGATTGTCTCGGACTGAGGATGTGTTGTTCTTTGTAAGAACTACAAAAAGATGCGAGGAGAGCGCAGCGAGAATATAAGGCAGCAGAGTGTTTACAGCCTGCTGTGACCCGAGTGCTCGCCACTGCTCAGCTGTTTCACAAATGACTGCAGTTCACCAAAGAAAAGCAGGAAAAATGTATTTGATGAAATAAGTAAACATTAGGAAATGTTTCTGGGAGCTCGGCGACTGCCCAGGTGTCGGCAAACGCAGATACAGATGTGAGATGATTGGAATTTGAAACAAATTCCAATCATCATAAGGTTGAAGGATCTTTATGAATATTTCTGGTTCAGTGAGTCAAAAATCTTTATTTTGGATGATTAAGTTCTTCTTTTTAGTTTTTACAGTTCAGTATTCTTAAAGTCCAGCATAAACTGTTCCAGGTGTGCAAATAAAGGCAGGCAAATCGTGTTAGTGTGTGTGTGTGTGTGTGTGTGTCATTATCTGTAATTATAGACACAAGCATTTCTTCTGAGTTTCTCAACAGAACAGATGAGCTTTCTTTATGATTTTGGTGAGACTGGAGACAAAGTCCACCTTATGTTTTATTGCTCATTATATAGCCTGATGGTTTAGTTTATGTGTGAGTATGACTGATTCCAGGTAGTGAGCCTTTTGTGTGGCTTAATTACATTTTGTAATACTGGGAATTCCAGTACAGTACAGGAAGCTTTGTGTTTGTGTTCAGGTATCTAATGGTACAAACTTGAAGCTTTCAAATGACCAAACTTAGACTGAAAATACAAGACAAAAATGAAAATATACACTGATAGTTCAAAATGAAAGCTATAAAGTACAAAAGAGGTTCATCATAAAGGGGCAGCAATGATTACGATACTTACTTGGATCTGTGTTAACCACCTTCATCACCGTTACATCGCCCCCTGGGTTGTAGTTGATCTCTTTTAGCCATGGCTGCAGGTCTATGTATGCGTCACATACTTTATAAATGATGAAGATTAAATATTCACAGGCCTGCTCCCCTTTGCACTGGACTAACTCAAGGATTTTGCGCACCTAAAAAAATAAATAAAATTCAAAGTGTGCTTGTTGTATATAAAGTGTATTTACATTATATTTACAAATGAAAAGTTTGAATAAATGACTTGGATGGCTTTTCCTACCTGATTGGCCTTGGTGGCAGTCTGCTGAACAATCTCGATATCCTCCTGACAGAAGAAGCCACAGGCGAACAGGTTGTCCAGGACGCACTGGACGCTCCTCAGCCTGGTCACCAGCAGCTCTCTGTGGTAGGTGAGGAGGCTGGAGCACGACACTCTGGCTTCTTCCATCTGATCCATATCTACAACACAGCAGTCACCTCTGCGGAGCAAAGAGGAGACGACTGCACTGTTGACTCATTTCTACCATGTGGAAAGCTTCTTTTTGCTGCGCAAACAAACAAACACTGAACAGAACCTGACAAGAAATGTGACTGGCAGCTGCTCTCACGCTTCTTATTGGCTCATATGCTACAGATATCTTCCGCATGGTCAACCACAAAGTGATCACTAACATTTGGAGGGACTTTCTCTCTTTTGCTGTCTAATAAACCCGTGTACTCAGTCCTGGAACTCTGTGTTTAAACCGCATGATCCTGGTGGGAGTACCAGTTTTTGAAAGCGCATTGAGGCGACTGGTTGTTGTGATTTGGCGCCATATCAATACAATTGAATTGAATTGTTTACGGAAACAATAATAGTGAAGCAGAGGAGACGTGGAGGGCGAGTCTATACACGGACACTCCTTTCTAATAGTTACTAGCTCTGGAAGCTGTTAACTCCCACTCAGGAAACTTTCTTTAAAGATCACCTGTAAGCAGAGGCGCCCTAAAAGTTTCAAATACCAAAGTAAGCACTGCTCTACTATGCTTTCTGTAATTCTAGCCCACACTAACGGCGACTGTATGTTGATGCGTCAGTACATAACCATAAATGTGTCCTACCATCGCGCAGCTGCCACACCAAAAGGCTGCAGACAGGTTGGAAAACCGCCTTCAGTCAAATGTCACGACAACCCATCAGGTTACTGCTCGCTTCACAGGTGTTACCGGACAGGAACGATCAGCTGTAACTGTCTCAGATGACGGAAGTGAAAGCACCAGCAATCGGTGCGTCATTGCTTCATGTGCGTGCTGCGTTCAATGACCCATTTAAAAACGCAATCAATAGAGTTCTGGATGTTCAAGTTCTGTCATATATATATATATATATATATATATATATATATATATATATATATATATATATATATATATATATATATATATATATATATATATATATATATATATATATATATATATATATATATATACACACAGATGTAGCAAAAAGTACAGACACAAGTTGAGGTACTGGTTCAACTTCTTTACTCAAGTAAAAGTACAGGCTCTGAAATTTACTCAAAGTAAGTAAGTAAAAGCAGAC
Source organism: Archocentrus centrarchus (assembly GCF_007364275.1). NCBI lineage: Eukaryota > Metazoa > Chordata > Actinopteri > Cichliformes > Cichlidae > Archocentrus > Archocentrus centrarchus. Next base: position 36,340,562 of record NC_044361.1, on the reverse strand, counting down.
TTTTGGAGGAAGTTTCTACCAGCTAGTTTTATGTAAAGTTAATTGAACCTCATGCTATATTAATGTAATGATAAAACAATATTATTACATGTGAGTACAAACTTCATTTCAATCTAAATTCTAATTCTAAAGCATGCACTCAGCTTGAAGACCATTATGTAGAACATGAGCTGAGAAAAAGGAGAAATTACCATACAGCTCCCTACCAGGTTAAAAGAACATAACATTGACTGAAGGTGCAGCTTTACATGATGATGTACACTGATGACTTCAGCTGCTTTGGTCTTAAAGTGCGAGCCTGCAGCAGCTGTCCTGGATGTGAGTGAAGGTTTGCACTGTGACTTTTACTCTAAGAAGAGTTTAATAAAGATTTCTGCAACCAGTGAGTATCAGAAGCAATGTTTTCTGCTGAAAATGCCCCTAATAACACTGTATGAGCCCTTTAAGGGTCGACCTTATGGCTTTAGTGTTGGGCTCTCTGATCGGCCCTGCTGGGATTGTTCCCCAATAGCTGCTCTTTTACAGCAGTGTACAGTGTAGTCAAGCTCCTCATGTGCAGTGCCACCGTTTAGTCGATCTGTAGCTGCTGTAAGTGACAAGTGTGTGTAAATGCACTCAAGTTACCTTGTTTCTTAAAAATGGATATTACAGACTCCTAAAGGAGCTGAATACAGACCTGTGTTTAGCCTGTATCTAAGAGGGATAGTCAATATATACTATAAACAGAATAGAATAGAATGGAGTAGAATAGAATAGGCTGCCTTTATTGTCATTATATGGAACATACACAGATTAGAAAGCCACTCCTTTTCAGTGCCAAAATGTGAAAAAGGTTTAAATAAACAAAACACTGCAGAGTGCTGCAGTTCTGACATAGGATTAAACTCAGTCTGGGTTTATTTGTAGGTAGAATAAGGCTGTAATGTTCTTTAGGGTCCTTTGGTGCCCTCTGGTGACTGACACCACAGTGAGCTGCCCACTGCAGTCTAGGTTTCAGTTCTTTTTTCAGTAAGTGCTTGCTCAAGAAAAGTGCATCATCCAGATACATCCAGATAGATATGGGATGATACTCTTTCAATAAAGTATCCTTCTAGGGTATGAATGCCAACATTATCTGAGATATGGGAGTGAAATGAAGCATAACTCTTTTATTTCCCACGTGAAGACAAGATACAGTGGGGAAAATAAGTATTTGATACACTGCTGATTTTTCCCACCTTCAAATAATGGAGAGGTCTGTCATTTTTATCATAACTATCATAGTCTGTGAGAGACAGACTGTAAAAAAAATCGCATTGTATGATTTTTAAATATGTAATTTGTGTAGTACTAGTTTCTGTTTTAGTGCCGACGCTGTTTCACTGACCGTGATGAAACCTGTCAGTATGGTGAAAACATTATGGCTGCAGACTCTCAGCCTTTTCTGACCACTTCATAACTTCCACAGTTTTCCCAAAGTGTGATTCAAAGTCAGAACAGAGTGGCACATGGGCTGAAACAGTGTCTCGTTGTTGTTGTTGAGTGTGAACAGAAAGATATATTGTAACATCACAGGTTAAAATCATGTTTTTATTGCCCACACTAAACTGACCCATCCTCCCAAACTGCACTGAAATGTTTAAAACCTATAAAGCTGAGACATTTCTGAGAACATGAAACTGTGACTGACCTCTGACCTTTAACGGTGACTCAATGAAACATCTCTGCTGTGGCTCTCGGAGAGCCATCATCGATTGGTGAAGCTGATCTCAGATCAGATTAGAAACATTAAATCAGTCTTTCTCTAAATCTCATTTTTATCCAGTAATGGCAGAAATAATGAAAAATGAATAAAGTGAGGCTGTTACTCCATCAATAGCTTCTATTTTTAAACCAATAAATGGCTGATTAAAGTGACACTGACACATGCGATCCTCCATCCATCGGATTAAAATGGAGGCTCCGAGCGTTATTTACCCCTTGCCATGGTGAATCCCGCTCCACTGATGGTGGCTTTCTTTCCTTACTCACGCACGTGCTGATGCAGGGTGAACACACTCAGAGCTGATTGAACCAACTCCGAGTTTGTTTTTAAACTCAGTTTGTTGAACCTGCTTCCTGGAATAGGCCCCTGATCTGAGTGTTTTCCAGAACAGTGGCTTTGGTTCTGCACAGACTTTTTAAAGAAGCAGGAAGTAGTTTTCTCACTGGGAGTATGAGGACACACACACACCTCAGCCACTTCACTGGTGAAGTGTGTTAACAAGCAGCCCTTTCAGGTGCTTGTTAACACAGTTGTCCTCTGTGTTGGCTCGCTCTTTTCTCTCTGCCTCTTCTTGTTTCTCTCTCTCTCTGTTGTGTGGGTGCATCTCATTTTTGTTTACCTTTGTGCAGGGGTGGTCTCTCCTGGTTGCTCCGCCCACTGCTCCGCCCATTTGTCAAGTATACACCTGAAGCAGATTACTCATTACTGATTACTCACCTGTTCCTCATGTATGCTGATCAAGATGGGCTTTTTAAGGCTGAAGGAGCCTCTCAGTTGTCACTGGATTGTTGTGTCAGAGTGAGGTATGAATGGCAGCGCCAGTCACAGCTGTTTGCGTCCTTGTGGATGAAGCTGTCTTCTCTGCGCAGACCTTTCCTGCCTTGGACCTTTTATAGCAGTCGGTGTCAGTTTGTGTGAGTCTACAAGCACATCAGCAGCCCTCATCTCACTCACAGTTCCCATGCGCTTCTTCACTGAACAAACTGAGGTCAGTTGTAACTAAAAGCTGGTTCTGTGTCTGATCCACTGTTCAACACTCTTTGTTCTTGGAAAATTCCACCACGGGCACGTTAAGAAATAATCTCAAAAGGAATATAAGGTTATAGTTGGCTGGTTATAGAAAGCTTAAAGGCATGTATGTCTGTTCATGGTCACTTTTCTTTCAGAGCTGTCAATTTTGATGATATAACACCAAATCAAAACTCTGCTGCTCAAAGAGTGTGACTAAACTCATTAGTGTGCTCAATAATATGATGGTGGATGTTGTTGGTGTGGAGCTGCTAGATGTCCACAGGTTGATCTACAAACATGTGTCTTTGCTATCTTTGACACTTTGCCTGGTATGTGTGTTCTGTGGTGCTGTGTGGACCTGGGCAACCCAGTGGCTAGGGTTTAAAAGAGAGGGCCTTTAACATGGTGAAATGAAATGGTTCAAATGCTCCTTATTGAGGAGAACACTTTTCTAAGCCAATGTTACAAAGTGCTTCACACAAATGAACAGCTTGATAACCAGCAGCTTTTAAAATATCAGTGCAACATTCAGAGGTCACCTGTGGGTTTAATATAAATGCTTCAAACATGTTGTTTTATTACATTATGGCATATTTACACATCACAAGACTGCGTTATCCCCTTTCCCTTAATAAAGATGCCCCAGAGTACACTATGCAGAAGCAGGTATTAAAGGAAGCACTGATCACCTTTCCCTAATATTGGCTGAATTTGACCAGCTTTTATTATGACTGCCACATTTGCATTATGTCGAACCTTTTAAATATGCAAGATTGTGCAGTGAAGGTGGACAGACTGCCAGCTGTAGTGACACACAAACCAGCAAATGGGTGGTCAAACTTTCTGCTAACACAGTTGCTGATACAAGGTTTAACACAAAGCGGGATGTTTTCAGAGGTACTGAAATCTCTTGATGGGTTCATTGATTTGTGATGAAGTAAGGTGTATGCATGAGTTTAATTTTATTACTGCATGAGGAAAAAGGAAAAAACATGGAACCTGGTTTAAAGCAAAAAATGATGTTCAATGATGGATTTATTGAAAATATGAAAGTGGGTCAAATCCAAACAAAAACATGTCTGAAAATGAAGGTACTGGTAATTTGACTGTTGTTGATGGTGGTGGTCAAGGTGATGATGTTGATATTGATCCTAATGATTGTTTCTAATGTGTGTAAACATTCCACCAACAGTGTCACCAGTAATGGGTCAAATATTGTTTCCTGTGCACAAACTAAAGCAGCAGCTGCACTTGATGCTCAAATGGAAGCTTTAAGGAACGCCATGCACTGGAGGAACAGGAACAACTGATAAAAATGGAAAAGGAACAGCTTGTGTTAGAAACTGAGCTGGCAGCAGCTACTGCTAATTTGCCAGTTTTGGAGGCTTCAGATGGACAGTTTCTGTCTGGCACCTACAGATGGAATGAACTCTTATTTTGAAAGGAAACTGACATCAGTGCTCTTAATCCCATGGCAAAAGGATCCAAGCCAGTAGCATGTAAAGTAACACAGCAAAAGGACATGCTACTGCAAAACAAACTGCAAAAAATGGATGTGAATGGATGTCGGTCCGGGGGGGGGGGGTGCCTTCTACGACATGGCATGTGGGGGGGGCCCTGCTGGTTGTCGGGCGGTTCTTGGTTGTCTGGGGCTTTGGGAAGACGCTATAGGCTCAGGGGGCAGGCTCTGGCTCACGGGGGGGGGGGGGCTTGTGGCTTCTCGCGCTCATTGCGTGCATCTCATGACAAACACACATTGCAACATTACACTGTGTGTGCGCATGCGCATGTGTGTTTTTATTTTTTATTTTATTATATATACACATACACACTGCACTGTTTCCTTTCTTTCCTCTTTTTACTCTTTATACTTCACTCTGCATTTAATCATTAGTTATTATTAATCTCTGTCTTCCACAGCATGTCTTTTGTCCTGTCTCTCTCCCCTCAGCCCAACCGGTCGCGGCAGATGACTGCCCCTCCCTGAGCCTGGTTCTGCTGGAGGTTTCTTCCTGTTAAAAGGGAGTTTTTCCTTCCCACTGTCGCCAAGTGCTGCTCATAGGGGGTCGTTTTGACTGTTGGGTTTTCTCTGTATTGTAGGATTTTTACCCACAATACAAAGCTCCAAGTCGCCTCAAGCGACTTTTTTTTGTGATTTGGCAACATAATAAAATTGAATTGAAATGAACTTCTTTTGTTTTCTCATTTTTTCTTCTCTCTCTAACTTTAACAAGAGTAGCCTACAGAGAACTTGTAGCTCTTCTTGTAAATCATGTTTGGTACAACAATGTGTTCAGATCATGATTTTTGTTTGCAGACACTGCCAGACATGACAGGCTTTTTTTTTTTTAAAGAGTTTTATTTAATACTGTCAAAGAAAACATACAGGACAGGTTCCCTTGTCAGTGTTAAAAACAGTAGCCCTGCTGATCTACGATCAGCATCCCTTTCCCCTTTTGACTTTTTTTTTTTCTCAGTAAAACAGCTGAAAGTTTCACTGTGCTCATTACTCATTATATGGTAGTTTATGAGTCAGAATCATTAATAATTCAGACTGCTCTGCAATCTGGATATTTGAAATAGTTTAGAGGCTTTGTTATTTTTTCTAAGTTGCTTTTAAACTACAGCAGAAAGAAGAAACTCTGTAAATCACTCATTTTGAATGGGAGACGTGCATCTCGTTGACATACAGCATCCCCCTTGTCAGTTTTTCTTAACGACCCTTTTTTTCATGACGAAAACAAGACAAGTAAATTAAAACCCCCTAAAAGGATAAAAACGATGACAAAATTGACATTTTCATGAATGACTGAAAACGAGACGAAAATCCTTGGTGGGATGACATCCAATCAGAACTTATTTAATTTTGTAACAGGGCGGGGCAAGTTAGGAAAACATCCAATCAAACGCACAGTTACACAAATTTGCTCTAAACCCGGGAAGAACAAACTAGCCTGTGATTTGTCGTTACTTCAGATAGAACTAAGTTATGTAACCAATGTCAGCAGGGAGAAAGAGAAGAGCCGATGTATGGACACGTTTGTCCTTTTATTCCGTGACAAACAAAACAATGTGTAAACCATGTGGGGCGACTATACTGTTTTGTTTCGGTTGCGGCCCACGGCAGCCATTTAATTGTTAATAAAAGGGCAACTTTTGCTGGCAATCTCTCGCCATCTTCTTCAACATCTTAACAGACAGTCATTTCTTTATTTTATATATATGTGCACCTGTCTATTTAACAATGCAAGCAAAGAAAAAAACATTAATTAAAAAAAAAAAAGGAAATCCCTTTTTAAAACCTGAAAACTCCTCTGTCACTGTTTTGTGTGCATACTTCGCTCGTACGGCATCCCTTCATACGCTGTGGCATCGCCCGGACCTCTCTTCGGCACCGAGGGGGACAGCACACACACCCGGACCTCGATTCGTCCTTTAGCAACTTCTAGCGATTTTTGAGACAGTCGACAGCGAGTTTTGTTGCACAAAAGTTGGCAACAGTGCCGATCGCCAGATTACGCACAAATATACGGGCCATCATAGATGAAAATAGACCAGGAACATGTAGAATAAAATTCATCATCGTTTTCTGCGGTTTACTGCATACGGTTTCCAGTTTTGGAACAATGCTTCCACTTCTTGTTGAATTTATCTCCAGCGGCTTTGGCTGCTTTCCACACCTGCTGCCCCCAAGGGGCGTAGGAAGGAGTTTACTATTGGGGGGGCCACATATCGGAAACCTAACAGATCCGTAAATACTCGGAGCAAAGCATAAAAAATGCTATTTGATCTTTTACTTTCTTCTTTTTCATATGTTTCTTGGAAAAATAGTGTTGTGTACACCTATATTATTGCATGTATAATTTACATATATATGTTTTATAATCATAAGATGTGGACAAACCACCAAACAAAATGACTTGAGTCTTTTATGAACCATAATTACCATGTCCTTCCAGGCTTTAGGGCTTACTTTATCAGCTGGCCACACTGGTACTAGTACAAAGGAGTATTAGGGCCACATTGAGGAAAAAAAATAAATTGTGGATTTTGAGAATAAATTTAAAATTTTGAGAAAAAAGTCCAAATGTGCAGATTAAAGTCGTTTCAAGTCAAACAACTGCCACAACACGTCTGTTATACCCTCCAAAATGTCTTGTATTACGAGTTAGTGAAACTATACTTTGGAATTGGTTTTAGTAACAAGGGAATGATTTCTCTTTTAGTACATGAACACGATGTAGTGATAAGTATGAGGACGTTAATGAGAGAGTGCAGAAAGCTGCATCTGCTCAGAAGGAAAACCCACACAAACTGACAGTGGTTAGCTGGAAGGATGGCTGCACCTTCATACAGTACAGAGGGGCCATGTAGAACCACAAGACACAATAACACAGCTGATCAAGTTGTTTCTACCCAAGGCATTTTGTAGAGAGTGTAGCAGCTGTGGCTGTTCTTTGACTTGAAATGACGACTAAGACGATTTTGACTTTATTCTCAAAATGCTCAATTTTTTTTTTCTCAATGTGGCCCTCACACTCCTTCATATACTAACAAGCTAAATATTTCAATAGCACAAAAATAATTTATTAACGCACAGAAGTGCAAATTTGATATGTTTTATTGATCAAAAAAACATTTAATAATGGTCAAAAATGCATTTACGTAGGTTGACTGGCAACAGAACTGGTTCTTTAATTAAACAATGTTCTGACATGAAAGAATCCTCACAGATAATGTAATGAACAAATTATTCACTTTTTAATATCAACCTTAAGTTAAAAAAAACAGCTATTAAAATATGCCTTTTCAGTTTGAAACTCTAATCTAATAAATCAAAATAAGTATCAATAAAAATAATAATAACCAAAATAAATAATTAAAAGTGATACCTCTCACATTTAATAGACAAGCTGTGTGCCTCTTTACAGCCCTGCATTTAGCCAAACAGGTACACAAAAGGTTAAAAACATTAGTCTAAGCAGAAGAGCCAAAATTATTTTTCCGCCTCTCGTTTGAAATTCATTGCAAATTGACTTCTTGTCCAGTAAGTAAACTTTATCCTATGTATGAAAGTAAACTGACAAACAGCCACATTCATGGTAACATTTCCGACAGACCGTTTTACCTCATTCAATAAGTTTCTGACTACTGCCGCTGTCTCCGCCTCCCAAACACTCGGAGCCGTTCAGAGGGGGGCGGGGGGAGCACAGTGCCATGACGCTATGTTGCACCTTCTAAATAAAAGCACGCGAGTTAAAAATTTTTCTCCTCCGCGGTGTAATTTTTGGGTGGGACAAATGCGCCTGTCTCCAATATTGGGGGGGACACGTCCTCCCCGTCCCCCCCCGGTTCCTACGCCTATGGCTGTGCCGCACTCACAGCTTGTTCCTGTCTAATATTGTCAGTAGAGTCATTTTGTGAATCGATGATGGACTATTTTAGAGAATTCAATGAGGCCTTTGAACTGATCCCCCAGACTGGAGGCCGTATCACTGCAGACCACGGGATGGTGCAGTGTTGTGGATGCCTCAGCCATGGGCGGTCAGATGGCAGCGCTCAAATTACACAGACCGACAAAAATTTTCTGACTATTTGAAAAGCATACATTGGGTGTTACCCCCCCCTTCCCACTGTCTTGCGCTTTCTACGCTCTGGAAAATGTCAATATTTCTTAAGCGTCCCTTACAAAAGTCACACTAAAAGATTTTGACAGGTTTTTGAGCGTAGTGTACCACATAAAATTGGTTCACGGTCAGTAAGCACCCTTCCAGTAATAAAATGAATCTACGCTACCCACAATGCCTCTCGCGATGTCGGCCTTCTCTTCTCCTTCTCGCATTTCATGTGGTCCCAGATCGACTCAATGACGTTCAGGTCCGGGCGCTGCGGCGGCCATGGCATCAGCTTCAGGGTACCAGCCTCCTCTTTCCTCCAGATAAACCTTTAAACCGTGTGCTTTGGGTCATTGTTCTGCTGCAGGATGGATCCGTCTCCAATGAGGTGCCTGCTGGATGGAATTGCATGGTGAATTAGGATCTGGCAGTACTTCTCGGCATTCAAAACCTCGTCAATCCTCACGAGGTCCTTGGGGCCATGTGTAGAGATGCACCCCCCAGACCTGAATCGAGCCACCCCCATGCTTAACAGTTGGGTGCAGGCACTGGTCACGGTAACGCTCGCCGACCCTCCTGCACACAAATTGGCGTCTCTGTGTTCCGAGACGCCAATTTGGACTCATCCATCCACAGGACCTGTTGTCATTGTTCTGGCCACCATTTCCTGTGCCTCTCCATGAACTGATGCCTCTTGGTCCAGTTCGGGGGCCTGAGGAACAGCTTTCAGGCAGCCACTCGCCCATGAAGCTTGCCTCTGGCCACGGACCTCCTCATAGTGGAAGATTGTACCTGCAGGTAATGGGTTTGGTGCAGAATCCCTGCAATGGTGTTGCTGGTTAGCTTTCTGTCCCGGAGGAACATTAACTTTATGTGTTGGTTGTTGGAAGCATTTAGCTTTCATGGATGCCCGGTTCAGTCGCGGTCCTCCACAGAGCCCATCTCCTGGTGCTTCTTGATCAGAGCCTGGATTGCACACCGTGGTGCCCCAGTCTCAAGAGAAATGTGCCACTGGGACAGGCCGAGTCAGTGTAGAACAATTATCTTGAGTCAAAGCGCCATGCTCAGTCATGCCATGATGTACAGTGAGGCTGTATTGTCCCTGTGTCCCTGTATTTATCTTAGCTAGGTTCCACCCACCACGTGGAGCAATGTTGGGTGTCCAAAAAAAAAAAGAGAGAACAGGGAGAAAATAGAAAAAGGGGATAGAGCACAAGTAAATAAACTAAAATGGCTCATTAACTGCTGTACCTGTAAGAGAGGGAAAACAACAACATGCAAAAAAATATATTTATGTGGGAAAAACAAAACAAAGAAAGCATGGTTACACAAACCAACAATTTTGTTATGTTGTGATTGCATGAGTGTTTGTGCCTATGTCACGAAATGTACTCACTAATGAGGGCGGAAAACCACAGCTCCGCCCATCAGAAGCCAGAGGGAAGTAGAAAAAGACCCGGGAAACCCGGGCGGCCCGCAGCCCATCAAGAGCCATGAAGACCCGCGACCACACATTCCAGTGACAACTGCACGCCTGCCCCAACAGAAGGGAGAGGTACAGGAGTGACCAGTGAGGAGCAGCAGGGAGGCAAGGCACAAGACCCAGGTCCAGCCACACACACAAACAGGCATTCCCATTTTTCTAGCAAAATATGAATAAATGAGGGGAGGCTCAAGCATTCCCTGAAGCATGCCCTGCTTTATTTATTTTGTATTTTATTTTACTGAGAATCATAAAATATAAAATGAACATTATGTTGTTCATTAAGATTTGAAACTAGAGACTCACCAATAAAATGTTCACAGAGTTCAAAGGTCGAGGGGGCTGAGAGCAGGTTTGCATCCAGATTTGTTTTGAAACCGGAGGACTCATTAATTGCTGGCCAGTAATAAGAATTCAGGTTTCTTGTACTTTTCAGACCTGTGTTCTACGGCCGTCTTTTATTTACAGTCTATGTTCAAATATCAGCCTATACAGTGAATCTCCATCCACAGTTCATTCATACTCTATGCCAAACCTAACATTTCAAATTTACCAATCAACAAAATAATCATTAAATTAATAAATGTCTAGTGTCAATGCACAAATTTTTGATAAGAGCTGCTACAGGTTTGCTTAAGGTGAGCGCGTTTCTTCGTGGACACGCAGTCTCCGCCCCTCTGTGACGTCGAAAGGATGTGTACGTTTTAATTAAATTATATTATTTACTTTATAAATCGTTTTATATATCCCTTTAATAACCTGTTTTTAAATTTTGGCAAATGACTTGGCATAAATTATATAATCGTTATTATTTTTACGCGGGAGGTCAAAGGTTAAAAACAAAATGGCCGAACACGCTGGAGGTACTGTTACAGTGTTTTGAGCAGCCGAGTAGCGAAGCTATATTTGGATGTTTTGCTGCACATCGAGTGGAGCATTTGTGAAATAAACTAATTATTATTTTTTTAAGGATACAATAGGAATTACTGCTGCTCGTGGGTGGTATATATTTAGGAATGCGTCCCCGTGGTTTGCATTAGAGCAGTGCTCAGCTCTCCGGGGACAGGAGACGGTAACAGACCCGGTCTTCGGAGCATTGAGGGGAACCTTTACAGCCCGGTGAATGCAGCAGGCTGAATCCCGGGACTGAAGAGCAGCTCAGCCTCCACACAGCGACGAGCAGCGATGAACAGGAAGAAGGACAAAGGCTTTGAGAGCCCCCGACCCTTTAAATTATAAGTATTCCAGTTTCTTTATTGGAGGCGGGCTGCTGTTCCTCAGCAACAAAAGCAAAAGTAGCTTAAATCGGGACGTAAAGACAGAGCTCAACAGTACTTTAGCTTCAATCTGTTCATGAATGAATATTAACTATGGCATTGTGTCACTGCTTTTACGACCCACCAGGTGGTGTGCATCAACAACATCAACTTCCAGAGGAAGTCTGTCATTGTGAGTGTGATGGCTGCGTTCTCCCTCTATTTACAAGTTATAGCAATTTAATAAGAGATATTTACTTACTGTAATAAAAACCTGTAATTGCATGATATTAAGACACAGTGTTTAATTGTTAAGCAGGCTTACGTGTCAGTCTTTAAAGTTATTCATGCTTTTATTACTTCCCGCCTGGACTACTGTAATTCTCTGTACTTTGGCATAGATCAATCATCTGTGCGCCGCCTGCAGGTAGTCCAGAATGCGGCAGCTCGTCTTTTAACCGGTTTAAAAAAGCATGAACACATTACCCCAGTCCTGTCATCCCTTCACTGGCTCCCTGTCCGTTTTAGAATCGATTTTAAGATTTTATTGCTTACTTTTAAAGCCTTAAACGGACTGGCACCTTTGTATCTGTCTGAGCTGCTTCACTGTCACACCCCTGTAAGAGCTCTGAGGTCATCGAACCAGCTGCTCTTACAGAGGCCTAAAACTAGACTAAAACAGAGAGGTGATCGAGCTTTTGCAGCAGCAGCACCAAAGCTATGGAACGATCTACCTCTCCATATCCGCACAGCTCAGACGATACACACATTTAAATCTCTATTAAAAACACATTTCTTTTCCTTGGCATTTGGCTGCAGTGCTACCTCCTTTTAGATGATTGTTTTATGGTATTTTATGGTACTTGTTTTAAACGTTTTAATTTTTAATTTTCTTATGTTATTTATTGTTCTTAATGTTTTTATTTATTTATTTTTATTTTATTATTTTATTTATTTATTTATATATTTTTATTTTTATTTAGTATAGTCCTTGGGGTTACAGATCTTGTACAGCACTTTGGTCAACGTCGTTGTTTTAAATGTGCTTTATAAATAAACTTGACTTGACTTGACTAAAGTACTTTTTGTAAATAAAATAAAATTTAAAAAAGTAAAATGTAATGAACGGTTTGGCCACACGGTGGTAGCATTTCACCAGAAAACGTTAGTGTCTCTTTACATTCTTCCGGTTATGACCATAATTGTTATCTTGAAAGATGACCTCATACTAATCTAATATTTCTGTTTGTTTAAAAAAAAGAAAGTAGTAGTGCTCTTCTAGCTTGTTAGATCAGTATGCTAAGTATAATAGTAACATGAATTCTGCACAGATGTGGCGTTTACACAAGAGTACATTATTTCAGTGTATCTCCACCACAAAATACACAGACTTAGTGGACATGCAGCCATGGTAGAAAGAGACTACACAGAATAATAAAAATCATCTGGGACAGTTTAACTTAAACTTATTCAAATTCAAACTTCGATGAACAACACATGACATATTACGTCGTGTCATTATTATTTAACAAAAATAAAACAAAAAGCTGAAGCATCCTGTGACAAAGTAAATACACCCCATGGTTCAATAGCTTGTAAAACCAGCTCAGCAGCAGTAACTCGAAGTACTCACTCTCACGTCACTGTAGAAGAATTTTGGCCCACTCCTCTTCCCACTCTGCATTATAGTTTGCTGATTTCTTCCTTGCCTCTCTATACCATAGGGCTATGTTGAGCTGACCATTTTCCCCACCGTGGTCAACCTGAACAGGATCAAGCTAAACAGTAAACAGTGTCGCATCTACAGGGTCCGAGTCAACGAACTTGAAGCCCCGTTCATCTACAATGACCCCACTCTGGAGGTGTGCCACCATGAGTCCAAGCAGTGAGTACATCCATATTCTCTACTCATTTTGGATCTCAGAATAGTCGTTTGCTACTGTATGAAAGTACTTCTTGAAGCGATGGGAATAACATATATGGAATCATGCTGTGAAGGAAGAAACTAAACATATCTTAGGTTAAACAAGTTGTCATCTGAATTGGTTTTCAGTCAACAGTTGATCCTTGTCAAAAGTTTAATAGTTGAACTTATTATTGAAACAGTCGTTTGTGTTGTACTGAGGTAGTGCAGGTGTAATGCAGTCAGCTGCAAGAGCAGTCCGTCATTACTCAGAAGGTTGACAAAAAAAAATACTTCAAAGTTTCCTCAGGAAAGAAAGACCAAGCGTTTCCTCTGCTGCACAGGAAATAAAAAAATCTTCAAAATTACGAGCCTCAAAAATCAGCAATCGCAGCGGATTAGCGACTGAAACAGGCCTTCATGATGGAACTGCTGCAGAGGAGCACTGATGAGGGAGACTGATGAGGAGAGGACAGCTGTCGTGCTTGTGAGACACTCATGCTGTTCTCACAGTGAAGGACGGAGGGGCAGTGATGGACGACGTGTAATGGTTTTTTCTGCATAGAGACATTTTTGGGGCCCCCTTAAAGAGGTTTTAGTCAGAGCCAAAGGAAAATCCCTGATGCTGTGATGAAACCTGTTTTAATTGAGGTTTGATTTACCCAAGTATAATATACAGTTTGTGTTTATCAAATGGTGATTAAAAAAGGCAGAAATTTCTGTCAAATAATGTAACACAGACTCTTTGCCCTTTACCGTGCACCCCTGTTTACCCCAAAAAGCCCACTGTGTGCCAGGAAAAACCCTGCTGGAAGGCCTGTTTGACCCAGAAACAGAGTGATGGAGTGCATGACGTGGCCTCCAAAACCTACAGACACAAACCCGACCGAGATGGTTTGGAATTGCAGCCAACAAGTGTTCAACATGTGTGGCAGCTGCTTGGAGACTGCTTGAAAAGCTCCAGGTCGAGAATAAAGACCTGGAGCCCATGGTGTTATCAAAGCAACATGAGGCAGCTTTGATCAGGTCTAATATATCTAGTATATATTTATATTTATTTACAATCTTATCTTTGTATAAATGCTTGGATTTCAAAGCTTTGATGTTTTTCAGTTGTGTTGTGGAAAAGAGTGAAAAGATCTTGTAAGGTAGACTTATAATACTAGAGAGAGAACCCCCCCCCCAGAATCAGACCGTCCCCCACCAGCAAGCAGATGGCGACCGTAGGGAGGAAGAACACGCTTTGAGCAGGAAGAGCTTTAGGCTCAGAGAGGGGCAGCTTTCTGTTACCTCAGGCTGTATTTGGATGTTGCCGGCAGTGCTGCAAATCAAATGAACCTTTAGTGTGATGATGAATTGTTGTGATTATTGTGTGTTTAATTGACTGGATCAGGTTGAAAGCAACATTGCTGTGTGGTCATTTTCTCTGTTTTGGAATATATTTGGCTGTGAAAACAAGAATGAAAGTTAAAAACTCATCGTTTAGTAAGAATAAAAATAATAAAAATGTATCTTGTCACATTAAGATGTCTATACCTGTCAGTCTGAGTGTGTTATTGTCACTGTCATTGATTGTGTACTTGAAGAGCAGCAGATGGATGATTTGGTCTGAATGCTCATTGTGTGTCCACGTAGGAGGAACCTCAATTACTTCTCCAGCGCCTACACAGCAGCAGTCAGTGCCGTGGACCCTGATGCAGGACACGGCGAGCTGGTCATCAAAGTGCCCTCTGAACTCTGGAAACAAGGAGATGGTAATCGAGTCGTCAGTCAAGTGTTTTTTTTTTTCTGTGTAGCACCTTTCCTGCAGATTAGTGCATGTTAATAAAGTAATGCTGTGTAAAATATTTAAAGAGAGACCAATAAAATAACATTAAAATAATATAAAAATAATCAAACTAAACAGAACTACAGTAATGTCTCTGAAGCACAAAGCCTGCCTAAGGCTTCAGCTCCTGGCTGACTGTCCGGCCAGAGGTCAGAGGAAAATGGCCAGACTGCCTCGAGCTGGCAGAAAGGCAGTAGCAACTCAAATAATCACTCAGTACAGCCAAGGTGGAACAGGAAGTTTGCATCATGGATGTGCAGCTGACAAATCTGCAGCAGCTGTGTGATGCTATCATTTTAATATGGAGCAGAATCTGCAGCACTTTGAATCTATGCCATGAAGAATTAAGGCAGCGTCGAAGGCCAAAGTAGAGCCAATACTAGCATGCTGTACCTAATGAAGTGGCTGGTGAGCATTTATCGTGGTGCAAGAACATTTAACGTTTTAAAAACCAAAGAATTTAAAAATGAGCCTGGAGGATGACCCGCTGCCTGTGAGGAACGTGTTGTGGGTCTGCAGCGTTTTCGATCAGTTGTAGCTGAGTTTCAGCAGCTTCTGGGTTTATCATGAAGAAAACAACAGGAGTCGAGTTTGCCTGATATGAAAGTGCGCGTGAGTTTCTCAGTGTCACTCAGAGACAGAAAAGCTACTAGATTTCCTGCTCTGGGGCTCAAAGTAAGTTCAACAGTTTAATTTTGCTGTTTCTTTCTGTGAACCTTTGACAACAATTTCCATCCATCCATTTTTTTAACTGCTTACTCCGTTCAGGCTGCGGGGCCTCCTGTGTCATTTGCTTCTTAAAGTATTCTTGGCCATCAGCAACACTATGAAAAGGAAAACCTTCCTCTGATGGCGTCTCCAAGGGGGGCTCGGAGTACCCCCTCCTGCTAGTTTAGGCTTGTTGACTTATATACCTTCAGTTATCAATGTCATCAAATAATCCTCTGCAGAGAAACTGCAACAAATTTACAGTTTTTGTTTTTAAGGTCAACATGATCTTAAAAGGAATGAATTAACCAAAAATTGTTCATGGCTGTTGCTTTATGTGTGTTTTTTTTTCTGTATCCAGATCTGAAAGTGTTGAAGGTATACATCGAATTTTCCCTGGACCAGCCAAAAGGAGGCCTCCACTTTGTTGTTCCTGATGTGGAGGGCAGCATGGCGGAGAGGGGAGCCCATGTGTTCTCCTTTGGATACCAGAACTCCACAAGGTCTAGAAACGTTCCCGGTTCACAGCAGCTGAGTCAATGGAAAACATGTTCTTGTGCTGATAAAGTCTTCTGCTCTCCCAGATTCTGGTTCCCTTGCGTGGACTCGTACTCAGAGCTGTGTACGTGGAAGCTGGAGTTCACTGTGGATGCGTCTATGGTGGCGGTATCGTGTGGGGATCTGGTGGAGACCATTTACACTCACGACATGAGGAAGAAGACGTTCCATTATATCCTCCCCATCCCCACTGCGGCTCCCAACATCTCCCTGGCCGTGGGGCCATTTGAAATTCTCGTGGACCCCTACATGCATGAGGTGGGTTCTCGTTCTCTGTTCTTTCTACATGGAAATGAAATAAATGTTGCATTTATTTCAGTATTTCCACAAACTGCTTAGAAAAAAGAAAAAAGAGACCTAAAACATGCAGTTGGTCCTGAACAAAGAGTTTAGATTAATACAGTAACTGTTCTTTCATAGGGATGTTCCTGCTGACTAATTTGCAGGTCAAACGAGATCAATTAGGCTAGTTGACTAGGCTTAAAGCAGCGATTCGGGTCAGAGTGGAGCTGCTGCTCCTCCTCATTGACAGGAGCCAGTGGAATTGGTTTGGGCATGAAGAGTGTGTGAACTTTGACCAGAGCTGGACATCCTTTATCCAGAATACAGAAGCAGACACACCTCTTTGGACTAAAAGCACATTGCTTTGTTTCCCGTCAGGTGACACACTTCTGCCTGCCGCAGCTGCTGCCTCTTCTCAAACACTCCATGTCCTACCTACATGAGATTTTTGAGTTCTACGAGGAAATCCTGACATGCCGCTATCCTTACTCCTGCTTCAAGACTGTGTTTGTGGATGAGGCCTACGTTCAAGTGTCCTCCTATGCTTCTATGAGCATCTTCAGGTAGTTCACCGGTCCTGTCAGCAGCTATAAAACATGAATGCATTGCAGTTACAGGCTGCTGTATTTTCTTTCTGCTTTCTCTCATTCAGTTGTTGCCTCTGTCTTTCAGCACCAACCTGCTCCACAGCCCTATGATCATTGACCAGACTCCCCAGACTCGCCGCTGCCTGGCTCAGGCTTTGGCTCAGCAGTTCTTCGGCTGTTTTATTTCCAGGATGTCCTGGTGAGTGTTAACTTGGGATAGTGAAGTAAAGCAAAAACCAGAGTCCCTAAAGTCTGACTTGCTTTTTAGAGCAGTGCCCAAAGCAGACCAAGAAATACATCCATGTTAATATCTGTGCCGAACTGCCTCTGTGTCATAACTGTAAGGGACGATGAAGGCACTCCTGGCAGCCGCTCTGTGGCCGTGAGACAACAACAAGTCAAACAAACAGAAAAAAACAGACAGCAAAGCACGCCTCTTATTTAGAAAGGATAATCACTATCCTGCTTAAAAAAAAGATACTTTTTCTAAAAGTTCAAAAAGATCTCAAAACCTTTTCAAATTACCCCCCCCCCCTCCCCCCGGTGGAAGGTTTGATGTAATTTGTCTTATCGAGTGAGGTCCATTTGATCTGTTTTTTGTTTTATTTTGTTTCCAAATCAGTGCTTTTAGTTTTGTGGCCTTTAGAAAGCTGAGGTTCAGTAATGTTTGATCACTTTGATTATATGTGTGTCCTTCTGCGTGCAAACCAAGCAGAAAAAGATTTGGTGGAATTTCTCACGTCACTCTGAGCTCTTCCCAAAATGTTTAAATGTTTCTCCCAAACACAGTGAGACTGCAGCCCTGCTTTGCATTCAGTACATCTACAAGTCGCAGATCTTTTTATGACTAGAAGGTGCAGATGCTACAGTGTTGTTGTTTTGTTGTATAGTCTGTTGTTAGGTGTTTGCTAGGCAGGATGATGTCATGATATATTTCAGCATAATGAAATGCATAGTTTTTGCAGTACTGCCTGACACATAACACAATGAGTCCCCCCCAGCAAACAGTGGTTGTCCATTATTTATGTACATTTTAAGCCCCCTCCTGTCTGATCATTTCTTAGTAACATTTACATTTACTTTAATGGATTACACAGCAGTGGGGAATAAGTTTTATTACAGTAGAAGTCTTTCTGAAAGTGCTGTAACTAAGTTTAAGGATCTAATTCCTTCATTGTTATGCTCTTCAGTGCCAACACAGTGCAGAGCAGCTACCTAAACTCAGCTCCCAGTGAGGTCGATTATCTCGTCAATAGTTTTACATCCTCACTGCGTATAACTTTGGATACTGTGGCTCCTCTGAAAAGGAAAGCTTCAAATCAGAAGTGCCTGACTCCGTGCTATAATTCACAAACGCACAGCTTAAAGCAGATAACCCGAAAGCTGGAGAGGGAATGGCGTCTCACTAAATTAGAAGATGCTCATTTAGCCTGGAAAAAGAGTTTGTTGCTCTATAAAAAAGCCCTCCGTAAAGCTAGGACATCTTACTATTCATCATTAATTGAAGAAAATAAGAACAACCCCAGGTTTGTTTTCAGCACTGTAGCCAGGCTGACAAAGAGTCAGAGCTCTGTAGAGCCGAGTATTCCTTTCACGTTAACTAGTAGTGACTTCATGGATTTCTTTACAAATAAAATTTTAGACATTCGAGAAAAAATTATTCATAACCATCTCAAAGATTCATCTTCATGTTCGGCTGCTTTCAGCACTGCTGGTATTTGTTTAGACTCTTTGGCTCCAGTTGATCTTTCAGAGTTAACTTCAATAGTTACTTCCTCCAAACCAGCAACATGTTTGTTAGATCCCATTCCTACTAGACTGTTCAAAGAAGTCTTTCCAATTATTGATGCTTCAATCTTAAAAATGATCAATCAGTCTTTATTAGTTGGCTATGTACCACAGACCTTCAAGGTGGCTGTAATTAAACCCCTGCTTAAAAAGCCATCACTTGACCCAGCTGTCTTAGCTAATTATAGGCCAATCTCCAACCTTCCTTTTCTCTCAAAGATTCTTGAAAGAGTAGTTGTAAAACAGCTAACTGATCATCTGCAGAGGAACGGTTTATTTGAAGAGTTTCAGTCAGGTTTCAGAATTCATCACAGTACAGAAACAGCATTAGTGAAGGTTACAAATGATCTTCTTACAGCCTCTGACAGTGGACTCATCTCTGTTCTTGTCCTAAAAGCTCCCTGAAAAGCCTTCAGCTGATCCAAAATGCTGCAGCTAGAGTACTGACAGGGACTAGAAAGAGAGAGCAGATTTCTCCCATATTGGCTTCTCTTCATTGGCTCCCTGTTAAATCTAGAATAGAACTTAAAATTCTTCTCCTCACATACAAGGTCTTGAATAATCAGGCCCCATCTTATCTCAAAGACTTTATAGTCCCATATCACCCCAACAGAGCACTTCGCTCTCAGCCTGCTGGCTTACTTGTGGTTCCTAGGATACTTAAGAGTAGAATGGGAGGCAGAGCCTTCAGCTTTCAGGCCCCTCTTCTGTGGAACCACAACTGTGGTTTTGTATTTAGAAGGTTTTATGTTCAAGATCAACACAACTGTCTGCTGACCAGTTAATTCTCCATAAAAGAATCACCAAGAACCTCAGTAGGCAGCCAGTAAAAGGATCTGGAGTTTAAAGTCTGCCATTCTGTAGTTTTCAAGTGTAACCCCAAAACAGAAGACCATGTAGTTGTTGACCTTTTTCTATACCTTACGTTTGTGATTGGTCATTTGCTGCAAGCACCTTCTCTTTTAAAGGCTTTCCCCAAAACTAGGTTGGAACACACGTGGAATACCCTTTACTTTCCCTCACTGCCGATGTTAGAATAAGTCCAGAAAAGGAAAAGATGTCCTGGTTATGTGGAACTTGCTTTGTAGTGCAGGGCCCTGGCCACCTTTGAGTGTCAGTAACACACTAGCATTTAGATGTGATCCCTCTAGTTGTCCTACTTCATACAGACACTCTCAAATTTAGCTACATACAGGTTCAAAGGCCAAAGAGTTATGTAATGGAAAAGACCCGTCAGTGTTCTCACACAACATGCAAACCACTGTGCGTAGATCCCAGCAGTGCTTCCCTCTGCAGTTTGGGCTTTTTGAAAAGTGTGGCGAGATTTAGGCCTCAGACCTCTTCATGTAAGGCTGCCTGCTGATGAGAGATTTACAGCAGAACAAGGCTGTTTTGTCAGTACCAGGAGTCAGAAGTGGGGCCAGCCCTGGCCTGGACCACTGTATTCTTCAGCATGATGGATCGCCGTGTCGCTCAGCAGCTCTGCCAGTGTGGTTGGTGTCCATGAGAGACTGAGGGATTCTGAGGAGCTTGCTTATGTTAAGAGGCCCATCAGAAGGGTTTTAACAGTCTCAGGTGCACCTTATGCTGTACATAAAATCCCTGTGTGTCCCTCAATTACCCTTCAAGTCTTCCATTCACCTCCCATACTTTCTCTTCTCCTCACTGACCTCTAAACACACTTCAGATGTGGGTCTTTGATCTGCTTATGTTGTTGAGCTGGCTGGTGTTGTGTAAGAAAAAACCTCACGAAAAGTCAGAGCTCTTTGATTTCAACAAAGCATGGTGCTGCCTGCTAGCAATTAATCAGAGCAGGGGGTTAACTGGGGGCTGTAATTGAAAACAGGCTAAGCTAAGTAGCCTGTCAGCCATACAAAGAACAGGGCGCATGAAACTTATGGTTCAAATGGTTAAGCTAACTTTAGGAGAAACAAGAGTGTGTGTGTGTGTGTGTGTGTGTGTGTGTGTGTGTGTGTGTGTGTGTGTGTGTGTGTGTGTGTGTGTGTGTGTGTGTGTGTGTGTGTGTGAAATGTCTGTTGTGCTGTTTTAGGGATTTTTGTTGCTTTCTGGGCCTCCAACAGAAGAGAGGTGTCCTGCAGCGATGAGGATGAAGGGAAGGAAATTCAAACTTAAGGCTGCCACAGCTGCTAACCCAACTCAGCTTCATAGGAAAATACTTCTCTGTATGATGTTGATTCCAGTAGATACACAGATGAAATCATCTTTGCTATACTGGGTTCAGCTCAGTGTCAGGCAGTGAAACCACCAAGGTTGAATAAGCTTAATGTCCTGCTTTAATAAGCTAATAAATCCAAGCTGATAGATTAATGAGAGCAGTTTGTTGTGCCGGCTTCCGTCCAAGTACCCCCAATTTAAAAACCTACTATTACAATATGAAGAGGCAACTAGTGTGGTCCTAAATGATTTATCGTGCTTTTACATAATGAAAGAACACATATCAGTGTGGGAGGAAGGACAATCTAAACGCAAGGGAATCATCAGATGTTTCATTATCATTTATATCATCCATCCATCCATTCATTCATCCTTTTCCACTTACCCTGTTCAGGGTTGCCGGGGGTGGGGGGCTGGAGCCTATCCCATCTGTCATAGGGCGAGAGGCAGGGTACACCCTGTGCAGGAGAGACATCACAGAGAGACAGAGACCCATTCACACCTATGGGCAATGTAGAGTGACCAGTTAACCTAACCTCAGTAACTCGTTGGACTGTGGGAGGAAACCAGAGAGAATCCAATCAAACACAGGGAGAACATGCAAACTGCACACAGAGGTGTGGAGGTGGATTTGAAGTGCTAACCACCTCGCCACTGTGCTGCCCTGATCCTACAGCATATATCTAAATGTTGAATTTGTGCTGGGATTCGTTCACAGAGACGTTTACAACAGTTGGGCGTTTGGTACTTTGTAATGTTTCGTCACTTGTACGCTCACAGTGGACTGTGCTTCCTGATGTGTTCTGTCTTCTGCAGGGCTGATGAGTGGGTGCTGAAGGGAATCTCAGGCTACATCTATGGTCTCTACCTGAAGAAGACCTTTGGAGTCAATGAGTATCGGCACTGGATCAAAGAGGTAGCTGCTTTAGTCCGAGCTCTTCATCGTCCTCATCGTCCTTCAGTAAACTTGTTAATTAAGTTGGTAATAGCAGTCCAGGTCCTGAGCACAGCACAGAGTATCAGTCCATAAAATTCCTAAACAGTTAATGCAGATTTTTAATAAAACCCCTTAAATTAAAGCTCAAAGTCAACACTTCAGTTGTTTGTGATGTGTACATAGTTAAACTCTGTCCAACAAATTATGGACCTAAGTATACTTTTGCAGAGCTTACTATTCAGAGGTCTGAATGTTAATGCTGTGTGTTTTCCCACAGGAGCTGGACAAGATTGTGGAATATGAGCTGAAAATGGGAGGGGTCCTGTTGCACCCCACCTTCAGCGGCGGGAAAGAGAAAGACAAGTAAGACGTTAAATTGTGATGAATCTAAGCAGTTGTTGTATTTAATTGTAATGCTCTGATTACACATTATAGGTCGTTGTTGGGTTTTAACTTGCTTTTCTCTTTAGTCCAACTCCCCACCTTCACTTCTCCATCAAACACCCCCACACCCTGTCCTGGGAGTATTACAAGATGTTCCAGTGTAAGGCCCACCTGGTGATGAGACTGATAGAGAACAGGATCAGTATGGAGTTCATGTTGCAGGTTAGACACAGCTGGGATCATTTTTTTGTGTGTGTGTCATTATTGTGACTTCAAACTGCTTCTTTGTTTCAGCCCATCTTTCTGTTGCACCTTTCTTTTAGGTCTTCAACAAGCTCCTGAGTCTGGCCAGTACGGCCTCATCTCAGAAGTATCAGAGTCACATGTGGAGCCAGATGCTTCTGTCCACTCACGCCTTCCTCAAATCCATCTCCAATGTCTCTGGCAAAGACATAGGCCCCCTCATCAAACAGTGGGTGTATCCTTTATCAGAATCAGAGCTTTGCAGGGATCATTGAGGACCTGATGCACCAACACTTTACACAGCTGGTAGCAACAGAACGTAAGGGGCAGGTATCTTTCAAAGTAAATTTCTAATAACTGCTTCAACTTTTGCTTTAAGTGATGGAAACATTAAAAGTGCACATTTCTAAATGTAGTAAAATCTGAGTTTACAAATGTGTCATGCATATAGCTCCCTCTGCAGCATCAGCAGACCTGTTGCTGAAATATTAGCTTTAAAGATGACAGAGGGACTTTGTCCACTGGCTCTGATTTCTCCAACTGTTTGGGGGGGTTTAGTCTTAACCTTTCACATCCAGAGACCAGAGTGGTGTGGTGAAATTCTTCGGCAGTTTCGCCTTCAACAGAAAGAGGAACGTGCTGGAACTGGAGATCCGTCAGGACTACATGTCCTCTGGAACTCAGAAATATGTGGTGAGTCTTACAGTGCAGCGGAAAATCCAGTCACGGATCTCTGTGAAGGATGTGAAGACAGCCAGTGTGTCACGTTAGACTAAATCCAGACTCGTTTTCTCGGCTCTCACCTCACAAGGATCGGAACTTTGTTCCGTTTGAATATTTCCCTGCAGGGTCCTATCAAGGTGACCGTACAAGAGCTGGATGGATCCTTCAATCACATGCTGCAGATAGAGGAGAACAGCCTCAAACATGACATTCCCTGCCACTCGAAGAGCAGAAGGTATCGCACACTGCTTCACTCTCTCCTGCTGGGCTCGACTGTCTGCTACAATAGGCACTGTGCCACGTTAGGCCATTATAGAGCGAGAAAATCATTCATTAGAGACATGACAGGCTACGTGTGTGTGTGATGTCATTCAGAAGGAGGTGGTGGCTAGCGATTCGCTGTTTCCTCCTGATATATCTCCTGTCTTTGTTTCTCTCCTCAGTGAAAGAGTGTTTAGTGTTAGTGTCAGAGTGTTTGACATACCGTCATTAATTGTTCTGTTGGTTCCTTTTTGCAGAAACAAGAAAAAAAAGATCCCTCTGATGAACGGAGAGGAGGTGGACATGGATTTATCTGCAATGGAGTAAGATGATGCTGCTGTCACTTGTTGCTCTCACCTGATATTTGACTAAGTCCGGTCTCCTGCCATGTTAATCCATATTTATTATGTAACATATACGGTATGCCTGTTCATTCCTCTGCAGTGCTGACTCTCCTCTCCTGTGGATCCGAATCGACCCTGACATGTCCATTCTGAGGAAGGTGGAGTTTGAGCAGGCTGACTTCATGTGGCAGTATCAGCTGCGCTATGAGAGGGATGTCGTTGCACAGGTGGGCTAACAGTAAGAGTGCAGGCCTCCACACAGGCATTACAGAGCAGTCCAGTTTGATGATTGATAGATGGTAGCTGAGATTAATAAATTGTTTGGAGTTCCTCCCTTATTGGCCCCCAGCCCACTAATGTTCTTTGTTTCCACGCTGCTGCATGTATGGAGACAGGATGCACCTGTGCAGCTTTTTTCAGGCTTTTTCGCTGCATCCAACAGGCGCTCAGTACCTGTTTTAGGTGCAGTGCCAAAGGATAAGCTGGATTCCTCAGTCTGAGGAAGAGACTGGGAATCATTCTTCATATGTAACAGACAGTGATCGCTTTTTTAATAACATAAAATGTAACAGATAAATACTTCTGGGTATTTATTAGTGAATTAAAAATGGGACCAGGATGCATATAATAAAAACCCACCCCAGTTTCTCCTTTCCCTGCTGTCACCGTCAGTGCACCTCACACACATGCGCCGCCTTTGCAGTGGAGCTAACAGCAGACGGATGAAATGAAAAACAGTCGAGTTCACAACAACATATTATGTTAGGCTAAAAGCACTGAGTGTTACACTAATGAGAGAGAGGGTCACTTAAAGAAAAGCTGCTAACTGCTGCTGTTTTTGTCCCTGCCTTCTTCAGGTTCCCTGCATATTGTTTCTATAGTTACTGTTTACAACTGTCTGATTCCTCTTGGAGAAATGTTGCTCTTTTTTTAGGCCACAGCCAGGAAAGGTGTCTTTTAGGAATTTGAAGGGTTTAGAAAATCTTTCTTTCAAATTTTGCTTTTATGGTTTTATTGAAATACGTTTTCAGCTATTTTATCTTTGCCATGATTTCTGCTCAGCTCCGCAACTAGAAAAACTGCAACATAGAATAGAATAGAATGCCTTTATTGTCATTATACAGGGTGTACAATGAGATTGGAGTTGGTTAAGTCACTGTTCATACAAATGCATTTTTAGCTCAGCTGTTTTGTTGGCGTTGGCGTTGGCGTTGGCGTTGGCGACGTCTGTTCCACAAAAACTTGAACGTTGTCCGTCGCTTGAGACCGATGTGACCTAGGATGTTCAAATTCACGCCATAGATGCACGTACCTGTTACAGTTCCAACACGGCTGAAGTGTGCTCTTGTTTAAGTACATGTTCATCTTTAAACAATGATCTCTCTGATAGGAGGAGGCCATCTCAGCACTTGAAAAATTCCCAACTCCTGCCTCCAGGCTGGCTCTGACCGACATCCTCGAGCAGGAACAGTGTTTCTACAAAGTTCGCATGCAGGCGTGCTTCTGTTTGGCCAAGGTATGTGTCACTGTGTGTTTGCATGTGATTCATTAACACCAAAGGGTAAATTGAAGCATCTGTGTTACAGCTTTTCCTGCAAAATAAACCACAATCTGTTCATTACAATATGAATTGTAAGCCACAACCATTGTGATGATGGCAAGTTGCTCCAAAGCATCCACCCGACTGGTCAAAGGGTTGCAGGTGCATCCCAATTGGTTTTCCCTCATCCGTCAAAATCCAGCTGGTGTGAGAATCATCCCAAGCGGCTTTTCCTGGAACCGCTCTACACCATCCTTCTCGGAGAATCTGTTAGTAATTGGTGCATGGAAATGAAGAAGAGCATTTCAAGAGGGAACATTTCAGATATGTAATTTATAAGCAGGTAGCAGGTTCCCATATGAGGAGGGAAAAGATGGGATTTCCTGCCTCTAAGCAATTATGAACAAAATGGAAAGTTTACACCAAAAGAGCCGTGATGTGCATCAAACGAGAGGATGTCCATAGAGCTTACTTACCTGAAACTGACCTCTGCTTCATCCTGTCAGTGGCCCTGAGGAAACCGTACCCCTTCACAGCATCTAAATCAGATGATGTACATTTTAGTGCTTTTGTGATTTCACCTGGAGTTTAAACCATCTAAAGATGTTCCTGATAGCCCTCAAACAGAAGGTCTTGTTAGGGTGAAACTTTACACCTCCCCATTTGTCATAAGTCCAGTCACAGAGTTGCTGATGTGCAGTATTGGTCTATTTCCCCCTTAGACAATGACAGCAAGAGTGTACAATATTCCACTTGATGATAGCACGATGAAGCTTCGGCCCATGAGTTCATCAACTGAGGGAACGTTTCAGTGCTTCATGAAGCTTGATCTCACCATCTCTCTATATACCCACTCCACTTTGTCCCATGGGTGGGCATAGGGCATCTGCCTGTAATGCTGTTAACATGGGAAAACAATGTGGTCATGCTGAGTTTGGCCGTACCTGTTACTGTTTTAAACGGCTCTGGAAATCATTCAGTTCAAATAAAGCTGATTGTTGGGAGCAGACTGGATGGTGGCATTTTGGTGCAGACGGATTATTTGATGAAAGAAAATAAACTGGTGAGAAACAAAGTTTTAGGAATGATGTTCTGGAGGGTCTGAATAAGGGATCCATGAAAGAATGAAGTAGTTTAAGTTTATGACTTCACAGTACGACTCAGCTTTTTTTATTTTATTGTGTTTACTTTTATTTAATCAAACACGCCAAAAACAGATGCTTTGCCTCCATTTCTTGTTCACTTAATATTTAAGTAAAATGAGCATTTTTACCTGAGCTTGAGTTCACACTACATTGTGAAAGTTCTGCAGTAGGACTGCAACATATCTTCCAAGCTAGAAAGGCCACCCACCGCTTAGGTTCCTGCTGCATTTCAGCTCATTTGACTGAATAATTCTGTTCTGTGGCTGCAGGAAACTCTCTATTCTCTGGATTTGGTCTATTCTAACTTTCACCCCAATGAATTACCACCTGAACCAATATTTTCACAACATGAGTGGAGGATGAAATGGCAGCACTTTGCTTCTATCATTAACTTGCTGTGTTTGGCCACACAACCCCCAACAGACTCCGTAATAATGGCCTTTAGTTTACACATAGAAGCTCCAACACACATTCTGCCACGCACACGCAGGCGTCCACGCTCACGCTGACCACAAAGTGAAGGATGGCAGGCTTGAATCCTCTGATGGATTTGGCTGCACTGTGATTGGTCAGGATGAGTTTTAGTTGCGTGTTGTTGGTAGAAAATGTGGAAAGGAAGAAGGAGTAGCCACACATAAAACTGACGAATGCACGCACACGTCAAAAACACTGACACGGAAAATGCAGGCGTGTTCGTGAATGCATCCACACATCCAACAACCCACGTCCGCCTTATTCAGCTAACCAAACGACAACATCCTGAACGAGTGACCTTTAGCCCCGTTTTACCACATTAACATAAATTCCCCAATATCCTGCTGGAGCTCAAAGTCCACAGGAGCCACTGATCTTCATACCTGTGGAAACCTCACGCGCTGCTCGTGTGTACATTTGCTGTTTGCTTTGTAGCTCAGCGCTCACCGCAAGAAGTACAACAGACAGAAAGAGTATTGTTACACTCATTAGAAAATTCTTCACGTGTCATTTGTGTGCCATGGAGGATTTCTCAAATGCCTCCTGCAGCTGTTATACTTCACCATGTAGTTTTCATTCCTTGGGCTCTCCTGCAATCTTGAATGTTTCTTTTTTCTCACTGATCACCTTCTACACACCATCTCCTGCAGGGTCAGAGGAGCACATCTTCAGACAGACACGAGGACAGATACAGAAAGTCATTCCTGCCATCAGCCAGCAGGTTTTATAACGAGTCTTTGACAAACCGACTCTGCAGAGTTTGCACACTTTCTCTTTTCGAGGGAATGTAAACAATAATTTAATCCACGAACATCTGCATATTACTCCTCACACTGTTGCTTATTTAGTTCAACTCGGTCTCTGTTCACCCCGATTTTTATTTTCTTTATCTTGATGTGTATTTATTGCACATCTGTACTGCTTTTACAAAGGGATTTCCACCTGCCCGCCTGCCTGCAGTAACTTGCTGTTTGTGTCCTTGTGCTCCTTTGTTACGGTGTGGTTCTTGCAGATAGCCAATGCCATGGTGAGCACGTGGCAGGGCCCGCCGGCTATGAAGTCCCTGTTCACCAGAATGTTCTGCTGCAAGAGCTGCCCCAACATCGTCAAGACCAACAACTTCATCAACTTCCAGAGCTACTTCCTGCAGAAGGTACAGCAAACACGTTCACATGAATCCTGATTCCTGCCACTAAACATAATATTTTATAGTAGATGTAACCTGTCGTAACAGCTTTTTAAAAAATGTTTCTCATGCCAGACGATGCCGGTTGCCATGGCGTTACTCCGAGATGTGCAGAACCTCTGTCCCAAAGACGTCCTCAACTTTATACTTGACCTGATCAAGTACAACGACAACAGGAAAAACAAAGTAAAGGCCTTCAGTGTAATTGTTCACTGTTGTGTTTATTGTTCGCAGATGTAAATGAAGCGTTAGCTGAATGTTATCTGGTGGAAGATAATTCTTTCTTCTGCATTTCATGACAAACTAAAAAAGAGAGGCACCGATATTTTGGTCAGTGTTGACTGATATTGATGCGTGCAGATAAAGATGGCTGATATTTATCTTTTGTGTCACGGTGATACTGCATTGGCTAAATATTCTGTGTAACAAGATTTTATAACAGGTCAGATTTTTTAAAATAAAAGTTTATCTGGAAAAAAGAAGGTGATAAAGAACAAAAAAGAAACAGGTAAGCTAGCTGGCTAGCAGCTACGTTTTATAACAGTAATGACTCAGAATTTCACTTTTGGTGCGTCCCTGCTAAGAAAAGGATTTAAGGACATGTGCCTGTTGCCAAATCCTTCTCCTTTTTCCCATCCTTCCACTCCTCCTCAGTTTTCAGATAACTACTACCGAGCAGATCTGATCGAAGCTCTGACCAACTCCCTGACCCCCGCCATCAGCATCAACAACGAGGTGCGCACAGTGGACAATTTAAACGCAGATGTCCGTCTCATCTTGGAGGAGATCACCCGATTCCTAAATATGGAGAAGTTGCTCCCGAGCTTCCGGAACACCATCACTGTCAGGTACCACGCTGAGCGTGTCATCCTGTGTGTGTTCATAGCTTTTCTCCTAACGAGCGTTTCGCACACCTTTGGTATTACAGCAGTCACACTCCTTTGCTCCACCCTTCCCTCTTCTCTCCAGCTGTCTGAAAGCGATCCGTCAGCTTCAGAAGAACGGCCACATTCCAAGTGACCCGTCACTCTTCAGGTCCTACGCTGAGTACGGACACTTTGTAGATGTTCGCAGTGCTGCACTGGAAGCTCTGGTGGACTACACTAGAGGTAGAAGGAATAAGACAAGTTTGCTAGCTGTTACTTATTCATTGACCGCTGCTCTTTGAGTGTGATTGCAGCAGATGGCTGCCCCACCCTGAGCCTGCTTCTCTCAGAAGTGTTTGTTCAGAGGGGATCATCTGATTGCTGTCGAGAAATGGAAAATAACATAATAAGTAGTGTAATTAAATACTTTGTCCAGGGAGTAATTAGATAATGTACTGCATTACTTTTTTTTAAAAACTCTCTGTGAGTAACAAACACATCCTGGGACAGCTGCTTCCAAAGCTTTGCGAGCTTCTCCTTGTGAAGGTGGAGCTCTGTGTTTGTTTATGGGAGTCCAGCTCATCACGTTAAACTCCAGTAAATGTAAACAATGAAGACTTGTCTTGAGTGATTGGTGAAAGAAACGGTGCTTTGCTGCAGCTTTTTGTTGTTGTTGTTGTTGATGATGTGGTTCATGTGTCATTTCTTTTGTCCCACAGTTGAGCGGAGTTCGGTAGAGCTGCAGTGGCTGCTCAGCATGGTTCAGGATGACCCAGTTCACTATGTGAGGTCAGTAACACTCTGTACACATCTTTGGAGCACTCTTGTTTTTGTAATGTCTTCTTGTGTGTTTTGAGGATTTTTCAGTTGTCCCACATCACGGTGCCACATAAAACATCTCAATTTTTGTCCGTGATGATGCAGAGACCACAGCCCCGTGTGGGCCGAACAAGTGTTTGTTTTTTTTAACACAGTCTCAGTAAAATGTTTGAAATATTTTTAAAGCACAACAGTTTATGCATTTGATCCATTTCAAATCTTTGAGTGTGCCACTCATTTGTCACTGTTATGGCCACATGTCTTAAGATCAGCACAGATTTTCTTGAGTCACCATGAAGGAGCAGCTGTGCCTGGTGTGACAGTAACAGAGATACTCTGCAGTGCTTAAAGTCAGGCTGCGTAAAACCTTTAAAAGTCCACTTAAAGGTCCCATATCATAAAAATGCCTTTTCTAGAGTTTTGGAGATTTTTATCAACTTTGTGGAATAAAATAAAGTTGTGAAAATTCTCTGCTGGAAACACTGCAGATAGGTAACCTGCAGGTGAGCTAAAATTTGCCTGTTGCCAAGCCCCCTTTGCTGCTCACTTTTTTCCAGGGTCAAGAGTTGTGAGCTGACACATCTATAGATCATGAGAGAAATGCATCTATAGAGGATTTTGTTTAGAGATATACATTTTTAATTAATGTTGGTCACAGTGGCTTTTTAAGCCTGCCATAAACTATTGCTTTTTTTCTATGTTCTTGACCCACAGACATAAGATCCTGGGTATGCTCTGTAAGAATCCACCATTCACCAAGACAGCAGACTCAGCTCTGTGTAATGAAGCTCTGGTCGACCAGCTGTGGAAGCTTATGAACTCTGGTGAGAAACACAGGCAACACAAAAATTCCTGATGGCCTCCTGCTGTACTCAGATCTGTCTAAATCCCCAGAATATGCTCCTAAATTTTAGGGTTTTGCTTCATGGCATTTTATTGAATCCACAAATCCATAAAATTTTGAATCATTTATGAATCTCATGTTTTGAGTGTAAAGTTTAGCTTTCATCATTTACTCCTGAATGTAGCATTTCAGGGTGGCCTTAAGGCAAAATTCAATAATCATTTGGACTCATGGATGAACTGATCACAGAACATTTTCATACAGACGTCTACTGAGATCAAATGGTCAAGTGATGACATCATAACGTCTCACTTTAAGTTCGGCTGAAACACTTCTCTGTCCATCATTTAACGCTGCGCCTCAGAAGCCAGGGCGCAGACTGAGCACACTGCACTTTGTCAGATCCTGAACTGTAACTCTAATCTTCAGTGGCCACTTTTAAACTGTGCCGATTGTACAGAACTTCTGTACTGCCTGGAGAAGCAAAGCGTTCCCATTTCTTGGCTACATCGTTCCTAAATGAAGTCTGCTGTTATGGCTACAACTCTGCTTCAGCTTTATTGGCTCAGTGTTTTTATAATCATTTTATGCTTTTTTTTAGTTTCATGTATTTATATTTGGGATCTGTGTAGAGTAGCTTCACGGTTCAGACTCACAGTTCAAACAGCCTTGGTGCAGTCCATCCATCCTTTGTCTGAAAGGTTCTGATTGGCTGCTCCTCACAAACAGAAGATTTAAAATGCGGGTGTGTGGAAAGAGATGTGCTCGTAGTCAGAGCTGTGTGCTTCAGATGACCATATTAGGAATAGCCACTCTCAGTGACATCATACAGATACAATGGTAGAACAAACTGTATGAAACTGAGTCTTTAGAGCAGTCTGAATCTGAGCAGTTGGCTTACAGCACGGGTGTCAAACTCAATGACAAGACGGGCCAAAATTGAAGACAGTCATAATTAATTAAAAAACATAATTAAAAAAAAACATTTTAATCAGCAATATGAATTTGAATGGCCAGGTTTACCTCCGATGTCAATCAGGTCCCTTGCCTCCTACCTGTTTGGAAAAATCCCTGTTTTCCACTTTTCATTTGGCCTTTTTTAGGGGTCGGGCTATCTTAAATGTCACTGTAAAAAGTGCTGAATGATGCTTTTATCTGCTGATCACTGATCAATGTGTCATTGGCAACATGGGAAAACATTTAGCCCACAGGTGTTGGACTGCGCAGCAGCTGTTACAGTGCATTGTAGGATTTATAGTATAGTATAAGCGCTGTTTACCTGCAGGTATTAATAATAGCTCAATGAAATTATCTCGCTGGCCGTATAAAATTATATGGCGGGCTGGATCTGGCCCGCGGGCCTTGAGTCTGACACGTGGCTTACAGGCATGTTTGATATGAGCGTCCACCGCAGGAACAGAACATACATGACAGAAAACAATGAAAAACACAGTCACTGTCTTCAGTACACAAAATTCAACAGACAACGATGTAAAATGCGAGCCGAGTCGTTGGAGTGGGCACATAAGTGAGTAATTCAAGTTTGAACACTGAACTCGATTCTGTTTTGTGACTTTCTCACATTGCTGTGAATCACTTTTCACTCTGGGGCTGCTCAGCCGTCTCTTCAGGTTTAGGGCAGTGTCCCTGATTAATGAGCTTTAAGTTTTGGTCTACTGCCGTTTGGCTTTTGTTCCTCAGGAACAAATTACAGCCTAGCTTTTCCTTCTGCTCGCACGATGTTGGTTTTACCCACGAATGAGCTGCTCCAACCACAAGCAGTACAAATTATACTGATGGTGAGGTCAGTTAATGCGCACTCAGTTGTTCTTGCAACTGCACCCACAGCTAAGGCACGCTGTGTTTACCAGAACCAAGAAAGCATTTTCTTCACAGCATGTTGCCTTTAATTTCCTCTGGGACAGAGTTCCAGTAAAGCCACTAGAGCTCAAAAGTTGCTTCTCTTTACAAGGAACCATGACCTGGGGTGGCTCTGGAGGTAGAGCAGGCCATCTACTAATCGATCCCTGGCTGCTCCAGACTGCATGCCAAAGTATCCTTGGATAAGATACTGAACCCCGAGTTGCTCGCGTTGTGTATGTTGAGTGTGATTGTGTGAATGTTAGGTAAATGGTAAATGGACTAGTTCTTATATAGCGCTTTTCTACTCAGTCAGAGCACTCAAAGCGCTTACACAACATGTTTACATTTACCCATGCACACCCATTCATACAAGCACTTCCATGATTAATTAAGCTAAGTGCTTAATTATCTAACATTCACACACATTCATACTCCGACAGTTGCGTCGGAGAGCAACTTGGGGTTAAGTATCTTGCCCAAGGATACATTGGCATGTAGCCTGGAGTAGCCAGGAATCGAGCCACTGACCTTCCGATCAGTAGGTGACCTGCTTTACCTACTGAGCTACAGCCAGGTAGAAAACGCTTGTAGGCTGGTAAGCTTCCCTTGAAAGACACGATTTCATTATGATGAGATTTTCACCGTAGCACTGAAGAACTAAAAAGTACCAGACCTCGCACAGCAGGAGGCGGGCTCATTTTCCCAGTTCCCTTCTCGTCTCACAGCACTGTGGTTTTACACTTGCACTGAGGAGACTTTTCACAACCTACAAATACTCTCTGAATGTTTTCAAAAACCACAGTAGTGTCAGAAAGTACTGAGACCTCTCCGTATTGTTTTGTTATGGATTTAATTAGAAATTCCCAGCATCACATTTGGCTCAGTTGCCGACATGAAGGCTGGAGCCGCCGGGGCCGACTTTAACCCGTACTCAGCGAGCAGCCAGGACAGACTTTGGTCAGAGGAATGAGCGTCAGTCCAGCAGTTTCCCCACTTTCAGAGATCAAAGGAAAGCAGTTTGCGACTCATGTGTGAAGACTTTATTTATGTCGTTGCTGCTTATTCTCAGTGTATGTTTATTACTGCATGTTGGCAAAAGGATGTGAAGCACTGCTTAAATGCATCCATCAACTCACTTATTTCTATCAAGCGTTTCAAGTGTAATCTATAATCATGTCATTATAGAATGACGTGAAACTGATGCCTTTCTTTCTTCAAAGCGTGATAAATAATTTCCCTCTTCCACATGTCTGACTGGACAGACTTGTGTCAGACTTCTAAACCAAGCCGCTGTTGCTCAACTCTCATATGCAGTGTGATCATTTACTGTAATCCTCTACAACAGATCCCCAATGAACTTAAAAGGAATCACAACAAAAGACATGTTTCTGCCTTAAATCACTGGCTTTTCAGACGGGTAATGCAGCACTTGTGTTCCTCAGTCAGCTGGTTCCCAGACTCTGATTTACACTGATCTGAAAAATGGAAACGAGGCGCTAAAGTGACGCAGCATCAAACTGCAGATTTTTGATGCTCTATTTTGACGTCTGCACTTTCTCCTGTCTTTAAATGCAGTCTTGGTTAATTCCCACTGCACATGAAGTTCAGTGAATGAAAACATTTTCCACTGGGATGGCAAACTGCAGTACAGATAGCTTAATCCATGTCTGGGAAACTGGCTTTAAATTTAGATTAATAGAACTGGCATTTCTTCCATTAAACCTAGGTTTAATAATCAGTAGCGACAAAGGAAAACATGCTTTTATATTTTCTTTTTTTATGCTAATGTGTTTTTATTGTTTTTTTTTTTCTAGATTAGTCAGTTATATTTTATGAACTAAAGGACAGGTTGTGGCTCTAACCTGTCACACATTTTTCTGGTGGGGTTTTGGCCCACCCTTCTTTGCAGCGTTCCTTTAATGCATGCAGATCTGCGGGCATTCGTTTATGCACAGCTCTCTTAAGGTCCCAGCACAGCATTTCAGTTGGCTTGAGTCTTACATTGACTGAGCCATTGAAACACCTTGGTTTCTTTCTTTTTCCACCATTCTGTTCTAGATTTGGTGGTGTGCTTGGGATCATTATCCTGTTGCATGACTGAATTTGGGCCAGGCCTTAGCTTGGTGTACAGAATGGTATACTGCGAAACAAGCTCAAATCATCAGCCCATCCTCCTCCATGCTTGATGGTTGAAATGAGGTGTTTGGTTTTCTTCAAACATGCTGCGTTATGGACAAACATCGCAACTGTGGACTCCTCCGGTGTCCAAAGGACGTTCTTTCAGAGGTCTTGTGGTTTGCTCAGATGCAACTTTGCCAACCTAAGCCATGCTGCCATGTTGTTTTTAGAGAGAAGAGGCTTTGTCCTGGCAAACCTGCCAAACAAGCCACATCAGTTCAGTCTTTTTCTAATTGTACTTTCATGAACTTCAACATTTAACATGCTAACTGAGGCCTGTAGAGTCTGAGATGTATTTATGGCATTGTGTTAACATACTGCTGAATGTTCCAGACCAGCAAACTGCCAACACTTGCTGATGATCAGTTACTCAAGTGTATTTGATCAGCAGCACCCGGCTGCTCCTTACCGTCTTAATTCCTGTGGAAGCAGGAAGGATGTACTTAGTTTTTCACAGGATTGAGTATGACTTTGTGTAGCTAGCTGTCGTTCTGTGGCTGTGTAGTTAGGTATTGTTAGCTGTCTTTATGTGTTTTAGGTGTATAGTTGCCATATTTTGGTGTCTTTAGAGTAGCTAGCTACAAATTTAAACCAACCACGGGTAACTGGATGTGATTGCAGCAGTTTCACTGGATGAGGTTGGGTCTTAAATGAAATGGTCTCCTGTTTATTGCCAGCTGGTATTTGAGTTGCAAGGTTGAGTTCTACATCTTGATGCTGTGCCTCTATAAACACACAAGGTTCTTCCTTCTTTGTGCCCTCAGGTTTCATTATTTCTTTCTCTTCCAGGGGGTCCTATCTCTCTGTCAGCCAGACAGGCCATAGCGCTTTAGTCTGCCAGTCAAAATACACACCACGCCAAAAGCCAAATACAAGGATATGTTCGCAGTTTCACATTCATGAAGACCATTGGGTTTTCATTGCAACATGTTATTTAATTTATTGTTTTACAAGATTTAAGCATGGACATAAATATTGATGATCATTATTTCCAGAAGTCTTCTGTTTGCTGGTCAGGGCAGTGTGAGTGGCTCCTATACACTGCTGCCAGTCTAAATCCGTGCTGCCTTTAAATACTGTGTTATGAAAGTGTGTTGGTCATTTTATAATCCCCTTATCCCCCCGTGTATTAAACATACACACACAGGATGATGTTACACTGACTGAAGGTCAGTGCTGTAAGAACACAAACTAAGAGGACTTTCTGCTGCTGTTAGTCTTTTTTTCAATCGGCTTTTAAAACCACAGTCCACCCCCTGGCCTTTGGATTGCTAGCTTCAGCAAAGTTTGGAGTTTAACTCATTCCAAATCACAACTACTCAAATGACTCGCATAATGACACATTCAGCTTTCCTGTCACTGAAAGCTTATTATCTGTATTTAGTAGTTTTAGGATTGTCTCTGTGGGGATGTCAAATAAAATGTGTGGTTGAGCAGCATGCAGCTCAGGATTAATTACTGACATGTAGTGCTTGAAAAAAGTGCTCCTAGATTTCTGAATGACTGCACTCAAAGGGTGAAATAGCCTGCACTGATAGAGAGTATCACAGCAGGCTTATAGGAGATAATAAAGTGTTTTTTAATAACCTTTACTCAGTCACTAAAATTTAGATGTGAAATACCTTATCTTTACAACCCCAAACCCTCCCTTCTACCTTGTCCTCTTCTTTTCTCAGGTACCTCCCATGACTGGCGGCTGCGCTGTGATGCTGTTAATCTCTACTACACATTGTTTGGTCTGACTCGGCCCTCGTGCCTTCCACTGCCAGAACTGGGCCTGGTACTCAACTTGAAGGAGAAAAAAGCAGTACTTAATCCCACCATCAAGCCCGAGCCGGGGGTCGGTGCTGTTATGGACACGCCCGCCAGCATAGGCATCCATGGTGTGGGCATGAGCTATGCAACAGTAAGTGGTGGAGAATCATTTAATTGTCAAGATTGTCAAATTGTGTTGTTTTGCAAAGCAAAAATCTGTCCATCCTTTTTCTTAATTGCTTATCCAGTTCAGGGTCTCAGGGGGACTTGAGTCCCAGACGCACGGTAGACCCCAGACAAGTTGCTAGACTAACAGAGAGACAGACAGCCACAGTCACACCTGCGACTAATTTAGAATCACCAATTAACCTGCATGTCTTTGGACTGTGGGAGGAAGCCGGAGTACCCGGTGAGAACCGAACAAAGAAAACATGCAAACCTAGGACTCTGCTTGTGAGGTTACAACCACCACACCACTATGCCACCTAATAACAAGAAGTAAAGACTTGTCTAAGTATCTCACCTTGCATGTGTAAATGTAGACATGGTCAAGACGACCCGCTGAAGTTTATCAGTTTGAGTATTTTAGAAACTTCTACTGGCATTTTGCCATCTGAAAAAGAGAAAATATCCAGTGAGCAGCGCTGCTCTGGCTAAAAATGTCGTGATGATGCCAGAGGTCAGAGTAGAATGGCAAGACTTGAATAACCACTCATCACAACCGAACAGGAAGGTGAGGCTACGTTTTACATGGGCTCACCAAAATTGGACAATAGAAGATTGTCTGGTTTAAGGAATCTTGATTTCTTCTGTGACGTTCAGATGTTAGGGTCAGAATTATACGGGGGGAAAAAAACATGAAAAAGCATCCATCCATTTCTCCATGTATCAGTAGTTCAGGCTGCTGGTGGTGGTGTAATGTGTGGGGAATATTTTCCTGTCACACTTTCTGCCCTGTTAGTACCAACTGAGCATCATTTAAACACCACAGTCTACCTAACCATGTCCATCCCTTTATGACCACAGTGTAGCATCTTCTGATTCCTTCCAGCTGCATAACACACTATATCACAGAACTCAAACCATCTCAAACTGGTTTCTTGAACATGACAGTGACTCAGTCCACAGTCACCAGAGCTCAATCCAATAGAGCATCTTTGGGCTGTGGTGGAACAAAAGTTTCACATCATGGATCGCCAGCTGACAAATCTGCAACTGTGATGCTGTCATGTTAAAATAGACCAAAATCTCTAAAGAATGTCTGCAGCACCTTTATGAATCTATGCCACAAAAAATTAAGTCAGTTCTGAAGGCAAAAGTGGGTCCAACTACGTACTAGCAAGGTGGACCTAATAAACCATCCCCTGAAGCATGGCTTCCAGATAGATGATCTCCAGTTTGTACCAAAGATCAACCTGGAGAACTTAACATGAATTTAGACTTGAATGTATTTTGGCGGTTTAACTTGAAGGACCCACAGTGTGTCGAAGAACAATACAAATTAGTGTAACAAGTTATTGTGTCAGGTTTCACTGGTTTTTAATCCAAGTGGTGATGTAAGCAGCAAATTTCTTGGTGGCCATTTCTTTTCCTTCAGTTGTTTTTGATTTACTAATGCCACACTGAAACATTCACACTGTACACACTTGGAAGCTGCCTCATAAAAGCTGTATTATTTTTGGTTGGACACTATGTAATTATGGGTACTACAGGATAAACCTGCCAGCAGTATTTGGCTGGACCCCATCCTCACTACATCAGTAGAATCACCAATAAGAACAGCATTCTGCTTGTTTTTCTCATGATAAAATCTCTGTTGATTAAACCGCTTCGTTACATATTAACTGCAGTGCACACTGAGAAGTCTACAAGTTCTTAAAATTTTGATTGAAATCATGTAAAGTATTTCATTATTTTGCTTAAAATTGAATGACCTGGATTTTCTTGAACCTTCCCAACCTTTAAGACTTTGGTCCATTTAGCTCTTTCCTCTTCACTGCCGTTACATACAGTTTCCTCTGATTCCCCCTAACACATTTATCCCACACCTTAATATGACCTGCAAATCTTACATTATATGGCAAAACTAATATGTTAATATTTTTAAATAAAAGGCTCACACTGTAAAAACCCCCAAACTGTTATCAATAACACCTCTGCAGTTTCTGAAACCTGAATATTATTTATATATAATATATTTGGAATATTTGTACCCTACCTCTTGCCCTATGACAGCTGGGATAGGCTCCAGCCCCCCCGCGACCCTGAACAGGATGAGCGGAAGCGAATGGATGGATGGATATTTGGAATACATTGTTTTTCCAAAGACATGTTCAGTGTTAAAGGGTTAAGTAAACTGGAGTCAGTAATCTGTTGCTCACATTTGCATGCTTCAGGCAACTCGGAATCATGTACATGCTAGCATCAGCTAAACCAGTTAAGCTTAAGGTCCAGGGATGGTATTTCTTAGGTGCAAAACATGGAGTTTTGCAGACACATCTTTACTTGTTGTAGTTGTGTGGCAGTGGCGAAAATATGTGTAACAGTCAAAAATGTGTGGCACTCCACGAGCACCTGGCAGCACAAATGAACCAGCTGCTAAGATACACCCAGAATAGCTGATTGAAGGCTGGACAGGACTGATCCCCAAGGACATCCAACTACTGGCCAATAACCTGCCTTAGTACAACATGGAAACTCCTGTCAGGCATCATAGTGGCTAAGATGAAAAAACCATGACTCAATGCATCAGCGGAGCACAGAAAGGAATTGGCAGAGATACCAGAGAAAAACACCAGTTACTGGTAGATAAAGCAGTCACTCAAGATAGAGCAGTTACTCGAGACTGTAAGACCTGATTGACCAACCTGGGCACTGCCTGAATTGACTACAAGAAAGCCTATGACTCGATGCCTCACCCATGGATTCTGGAATGGCAAGAAGTGTACAAAATCAACAGGACCCTAAGAGCCTTCATCAGGAACTCCATGGGTATGTGGAGACCAATACTAGAGGCAGGATTCACCAAGGAGATGCTCTGTCCCCACTGCTCTTCTGCATAGGCCTCAACCCCCTCAGCTGGATCAGATCAGACTGGCCAAGAATTCCGACTATGGAATAGAGCAAACATCAGCCATCTCCTCTAAATGGATGAGTGAACGAGACATCAATTTACGGATCCACACTACTAGAATCTACAGTAATGATATCCGAATGTCATTTGGACTGGAGAAGTGTAGTCATATGGTAACAAAGAGAGGGAAGGTTGTTAGAACTGAGGGGATTGCACTACCAGAAGGCAACATTGCAGACATTGAAGACAGCTACAAGTACCTTGGAATCCCACAGGCAAATGGGAACCATGAAGAGGCTGCTAGAAAAGCTGCTGCCTCCAAATACCTGCAGAGAGTAAGGAAAATCCTGCCAGCCGTCAGATACCTGCTGGGATAATAAGCTGGCCAAAGGAGGAGATTGAAGCCACTGACACCAAGACAATAAAGCTCCTTACCATGCATGGAGGGTTTCACCACAAATCCAGCACCCTGAGACTGTACACTAAGCGGAAGGAAGGTGGCCGAGGAGTAGTGAGTGTCAGAACCACTGTCCTAGATGAAACAATGAAGATCAATGAATACATCAGGAAGATGGCACAAAGGATCATGTGTTTAGTGAGTACCTCAGGCAGGAGAAACTCGAGAAAGAAGAGCAAATCCAGGAATCATCATGGAAGGACATACGTCTGCACAGCATGTACCACCAGCAGATCAAAGAAGTGGCTGATCTTGAAAATCTTACCAATGGCTGGACAAAGCTGGACTGAAAGACAGCACAGAGGCACTAATCATGGCAGCACAGGAACAAGCTCTGAGTACAAGATTGATAGAGGCTGGGGTCAACCACACCAGGCAAGACCCCAGGCGCAGGCTGTGCAGAGATGCCCTTGAGACAATCCAACACATAGCAACAGGGTGCAAGATGCTAGCAGGCAGGACATACATGGAGCACCATAACCAAGTGGCTGGTATAGTAGACAGGAACATCTGTGCCGAGTATGACCTGGAAATCTTGAGGTCAAAATGGGATATGCCCCCATGGGTGGTCGAGAATGACCGAGCTAAAATCCTGTGGGATTTCCAGATACAGACAAACTAGTGATAGCTAACCAACCGGACATCGTAGTGGTGGACAAGCAGAGAAAGAAAGCTGTAGTTATAGATGTAGCAATACAAAGCAACAGTAACATAAAGAAGGGAGACGAGAAGCTCGATAAATACCAAGGGCTCAGAGAAGAGCTGGAGAGAATGTGGAAGGTGAAGCTAACAGTGGTTCGTGTGGTAATTGGAACAGTCGGGGCAGTGACCCCCAAACTGGGTGAATGGCTCCAGCAGATTTCAGGAACAACATCCGAGATCTCTGTCCAGAAGAGCGCAGTCCTGGGAACAGCTAAGATACTGTGCAGGACCTTCAAGCTCCCAGGCCTCTGGTAGAGGACCCGAGCTTGGAGGGCACACACCTATCAAATTGGTCACTTCCTCAACACAGTCGCCATATTGCTCATGGTTTG
Organism: Archocentrus centrarchus; assembly: GCF_007364275.1. NCBI lineage: Eukaryota > Metazoa > Chordata > Actinopteri > Cichliformes > Cichlidae > Archocentrus > Archocentrus centrarchus. Next base: position 36,299,498 of record NC_044361.1, on the reverse strand, counting down.
CTGAACCTTCTGATGCATTCGGTGTAAATGAAGAAAGAGGTCTGTGCATGATTAAAAATAATAATAACTGTATTTGTGATATGTGATAGTTTTCACACCAAAATGTTTGTCTTAATTTCATACACATTATAATAGCTCCCTAATAAACATATTATATTTCTGTAGCTGCTTTTTGTAATATCCAGCTGTAAAAACTGGCAAAAATGTTAGAACTGACAATATTACTTCATCATTTAAAAGACTTCAAATGCAGATGAGTCACTGAGCCTCATCTTCTCAGTGCTGCACTCCATGAATGTCTCTTTATCCTTTGGGCGGGTGCAGAAGAGAGGCAGAGATCATTCAGTCCACAGGCTGAGAGGCAACTGTGTCATTTTTTTAAGTTCCATTATGATCTGTTTCTCATGTATTAATTGTAATAAAAAAGCATTTAGGACTTGAAAAATTCTGTATGTTTAAAAGTTATTTATAGTTATTTATCTCATGCAAAATTTCTCCCCCCTTGTCTTCTTTTTCTTCTTAAACATGGTTCCAGATTTCAGAGGACGGGCTACTGCTGCACATTCTGATGTCTTTGTTTGTCTGACAGGTGGATGAAGAGCCCGATCCTGTTTCATTGGGTGTGTGTGGCGTAGGCCAGCCCCCTCTGGGCCTGAAGAGGAAGTCTGACACCCCACTGGGATCTCCTCCAGAGCCAGGACAGGTACTGCAGCAACAGGATGATGATGGAAGAGGACGCTACAAGATCAGAGTAAGATGCTGATGTCACATTTATCAGCTGCCCAGAATCACTGGTCTGTGGTTCTGAGTTTTATTCCAGCTTATACTCGAGGGACTAATGAAAGTTCAAATGATGTGTTAAGAAACATCTCTTCTTTATAGTGGCTCACACAAATAATGAAAACTGCCTTCATTAAAAAATAAATGATTTTCATTCATTAACTGTTTCTAATTACGCTCTGCTCTGTTGTAGTTCAACATGATGGAAGATGAAGATATTGACATGGAAACTGTTCATGATAGTCAGGCCTTTATTCACCATCACCTCAATCTGTTGGAGAGACCTTCAACACCTGGTAAACACACACACACACACACACTGGCTGTAGCTCAGTAGGTAGAGCAGGTCACCTACTGATCGGAACGTCAGCGGTTCGAATCCTGGCTACTCCGGGCTACATGCCAATGTATCCTTGGGCAAGATACTTAACCCCAAGTTGCTCTCCGACCGTTCTGTCGGAGTATGAATGTGAGTGAATGTTAGTTAATTAAAAGCACTTAGCTTCATAAAAATGGAAGTGCTTGTATGAATGGGAGTGCATGGGTGAATGCAAACAGGTTGTATAAGCGCTTTGAGTGCTCATACTGAGTAGAAAAGCGCTATATAAGAACTAGTCCATTTACCATTTACACACACACACCACTTTAGAGGATGTTGCATTCATATTACAGTCATGTCATTGCTTACTGATACTTTAGATTAATTTAAACACATCTAATAATGATGGGTGAAGAACCTTAACCTAAACCTAACAGGGACGTCAGAAGGAAAGGTGCTGTGCGATTGGCCGGGCCTCAGTGACTCAGTGGTTGTGGCGGTGCCCTAATTTGCTGTTGGAGTGGAGTTCGATCTCTAAAATGCTGTTAGACGATTCATCTATATCCACTTACAGCCATATTTAACATGAATCTCTCTGGAGTTGAGCTTACAATAACAAAGTGTATCACAGTGAGTCAGCGGTGTGACTCCTCTGGTAAATCCTGAAACCCTGAAAGCCCTTTGAGACCGTATTAAAACCAGACTGGAACTTCTTGTGCTTCTGCTGGTTTGTTCAGATGTCTTTTTTGTTTTACTGTGTTTCACATGTTTTGAAACAAATGGAAAATTGGTATTAGTATTAACACCCACAGCTGTTACGTGAACTGCAGTCAGTTTTCTGTACCATGTGTAAGCAAGTATCGGGCAGCAGTTGTGCAACTGGAACTGGGAGAGCAGTGTACTTACTGTATACCTGAGTCGTACCAAAGCCACATACATGTTGCATAGTGTTAGGAACTGGCTTAGACTAAAGGGAGGCCACACAACACTTTCAATAACTAGTTTATTTGTTTTTGAGTTTGCTAATAACCATAACAGCTATATGAGGAGTGTGGTGAGCGTGTGGATCCAAGTAAGTGGCAAACAAAACCCACATATCAAGCCCTTTAAAGCAGCAGTTAAACAGGTGCTGACACATGTGTGGCCCGTTGGGACCCCAAACCAGGAGGGAACAGTCAGAGTGGGAGGGGTCATCACCATAACTACACTAACAGCTGATTACAAATCCCAGTGCTTTAGAAAACAAATGCTGGTTATACAACGTTGCTTTGTGCCACCCGATTTACTGATGATCAATATTGTGTGACATTAAATACAAGTTAGCATCATGGGTCACATTAGCTGGTGGAAACTGAGAGTCGAGGACTGCAGCATTTTATAAATCATGGTGCAATTCATTCATTAAAAAGTGTTTATTAATGTTATTACTATATTATTATTAAAGCTACCTAATGCAAGCAATAAGCTAAGAAGATTAGAAGATGCAGAATACATGTTAATGAGTAAACTTGCTGTATAGAGATGAAGAAGCATAAACATATTCTCATTCATTTGTTCTTATCCAGGAGGGGCTCTAATACACCTGGCCTTACCTTTGCCAACTTTACCACTCTTCATTCTCTTTTTAGGCAAAGAGCCGTCATCAGTGGAACAGTCTTTGCTGTCCATGCCTGCCACACCTGTGCCATCCTTCCCCAAGGAGACCACTTCCTCATCCTCTAAGCATGGAGGTGACCACAGCCACCATCACCACCACCACCACCATGAACATAAGAAGAAGAAGAAGAAGCACAAGCATAAACACAAGCACAAACACAAACATGAAAGCAAAGACAAGGAGAAGGACAGAGATAGGGACAACTCGCACACCTACAGCAACAGCCCGGCCAGCGGCAGGTCCCTGCGCTCACCCTCTCTGTCCGACTGAACATCCAGAGGCAGGCCCGCTTTCCAACCTTAGCGGGTCCCACCTAACTGGACTCAAACACGCCTCAATAATATTATCAGGCAGGACACGGCTGTTGAAGTGTGATCCTCAGAGAAATGAACACTGAACTCCTCAGCACCAACACGCTGACTCGAGCGGGGAAACTTCCACTGAGGCTGCAGTGTCATTAAGGGAAACCTTTCCAGAGACGTCCCTGTGTCCTCTCACCACACACACACACACACACACACACACACACACACACACACACAGAGCCTGTAGGTGCTTGTGGACCTTTAATCGCTGCTTCCAGGCTGTGTGAGGCATGCAACCACACACACCTCTCTCCACAAACAGCCAACCAACCATGTAAGTTTTTCTGTGTATGAGCAGGTTGGAAATTCCCTTTACGCTGTTGTAATGAAATGAAAGTTCGACTCTCTCTTCTGTAAGTTATCTGCCAAAACCTCTGAAATGTAAATGGACTGCAGCACATGTGGAAATGTAAAGTATACTAACTAAAAGAAGAACTTTTAATTTTCTACACTGATGTTTCAACAACTGCTTTTTTAAAAAGAAATAAATACTTGTTGGCTTCGTTCTTCTTGCGTGTACTCGTCTCATAATTAAATCTGCTGCTGTTCAAACCTCCTAAACTTTGTCCCATCCATATCTAGATATCTGTCAGCCAGTCTTTCCACCACATTTTCAGTATTTTGACCCTCAGGAAAGCTGACCTCTGTGGATCCTGCATGTGCAGTCGGAGAAATAATTATTTAATCCTTTGCTGAAATTGTAAGTTTGCTCACTTCTAAAGAAATGAGCAGTCTTTAATTTTTATGGTAGTTTCATTTTAGTGGAGTGAGACAGAATATCAACCAAAAATCTAGAAAAAACATAAAAGTTATAAATTTGGATGTAATTGAGTGAACTAAACATTTGATCCCCTACAGCCCAGCCAGAATTGTGCCTCCTACAGAGGCTGTGTTTCCATGTGGCACACTAATTTGGGGCTGTTTTTCCTGCTATGGGTACAAGACAACTTCACCACATTGAGGGGCCAATGGATGGGGCAGTGTACCCTAAAATGTTGGACAGGAATCTCCTTCCCTCAGCCAGAACGCTGAAGATTGGAGCATGGATGGGTCTTCCAGCATGGCAGTGACCCAAAACATACCACAAGGCAACAAAGGAGTGGTCTAAAGAAGCACATTAAGGTCATGGAGTGGCCTCGCCAGTCTCCAGACCTCAATCCTGTAAAAAATCTGCAGCGAGAGCTGAAGCTTCGAGTTTCCAAGCAGCAGCCAAGAAGTTTAAAGGACTTAGAGTAAAGAGCAGTAGACCAAAACCGCTCCTGAGATGCGAGCAAACCTGGTGACCAACAAGAAACTGGTCAACAGTTTTCAGATGTCTGCTTTGGAGAAATACTCATGCATATCAAAGTTCTTTTGTGATGCCCCCATAGTGCAGAGTTACCCACTGTAGTATGACCCCTGTGACAAGGGAGCAGCCAGAAGTATCCTTGCTCAAATACTAGTGAGATCATTTGGTATGCTTTATTAAGAACATGTAAGTTTACAGCATTACAGGGTTGCTGCTACCAGGAAAGTCAGCATTGAGGCCAAATGGTCAAATAATGTAATAATGTGAAATGTAACCATTTCATACCTGTCAGCCCAATTTCATCCAAAGCAGATAAATATTTTAGGAGGACTGATCATCTGAAAATTGCAGCATATCATGAAAGCTAGTGGCCCATCACCGGAAAGGTTAAACTACAGAAGCCTTATTTGGGCTGTAGATCAGTGCCAGCTGCTCCACTGAGCCTTTTCTTAGATTACTGATGAATATTGATAAAAAAATCACTGCTCACTGAAAACTAAAGAACAGAAATCATCGTTTCAGTGTATCTCACTGTCCTGGCAGTAAACACGTACCCTCACCCCTGATTTGACCTTGTTAATCACAGCTTCGTTCATGTGGAGATGACTGAACCTCCGGATACGCGCTGCGCGTCCGTCAGCCCAGCGTGTGACGTAAAGACGGGCTGGAGCAGGAGCACCTCCTCCACCGCAACACCAATAAGACTCCTGTCCGCTCCTGTCAGTCACCTCCCCCTCCCTCCCTCCTGTTCCTCTTCAACGGTCCTCCTCTCTGGTGGTCCTCGGTCAGCATCACTCCCTCACGGAGCTCCACCGCGGGAACACGCTCGGCCTGACAGAGGAACATGCTGCTGCGCAAACCGGTAAGAGTGAGAGTTTTAGCTGCAGCTCACTTCAGAAAAATCACGCGTGCGGTGACGCATTTGACCGCGTGTCTCTTGGTAGTTTACCTTTTTCTGCGTGTATCCTCTGCACCCCCCACCCTTCCCCGCGCTCTTTGTCCTGTCCTCCCGCTGATGAACATTTGCAGAACAATTGTGGATGCTTCTGTCATTTGCAGATTTGTCAAACACGCCGGTGCGGGTGGTCCCTTTTCCCTTTGAGCCAAGCACCCCTGTGGTGTTGGCAGGTCACGGGAAGGACCTGCAATTTGTTTTACACAAGAGCAAATAGAGCAAGTTCTCTGCTGCCAGTGTCCAGATGTAAAGTTTTCATGCATCACAAACTTGTGAAAGTGTGAAGCCTCCTGGAGCAGCCAGTGCAGGGCTCTGTGGAGTTTCATAGGGAGAAAAGGCTCTGAAGCAGGAACAGGAGGAAACAGCACTGCTTAAAGTCAATAATCTGACAGGCTGCAGTTCCTCTGCACAAAGTGTTTTCTCTAATGA